>NC_052156.1:2200743-2203243 GCF_902713615.1 Scyliorhinus canicula
TCTTTGGACTGTGGGAGGAAACCGGAGCACCCGGAGGAAACCCACGCAGACACGGGGAGAACATGCAGACTCCACACAGACAGTGACCCAAGCCGGGAATCGAACCAGGGACCCTGGAGCTGTGAAGCCACAGTGCTAGCCACTATGCTACCGTGCTGCCCATAATGTCAGAAACTTGACCCATTCACTCAAAGTATTAAAATGATTGAATACCTGATGATTTGAAACACTGCTGAGTTAGGTTTGACTGAATTAGGTGTGCCAGCTGCATTATTTCCGATTTTCATGTGGGCGGCATGGTAGCACAGTGGTTAGCACTGTTGCTTCAAGGTCCCAGGTTCGATTCCCGGCTTGGGTCACTGTCTGTGCAGAGTCTGCACGTTCTCCCCTTGTCTGCGTGGGTTTCCTCCGCGTACTCCAGTTTCCTCCCACAAGTCCCGAAAGACGTGGGGCGGAATTCTCCACTCCCGGGAAAAATCGGGCCGAGTTCACGATGGCCTCGGAGGCCGCTCCTCTCACCGTATTCACCCCCACCTGGGGGGCTAGGAGCGGTGCTCCGTTATTCTCGGAGAATGACGCGGCCGGCGGTGCCTAAGTGACGTCAGCCGCCCACGCGCAGGTTGGCCGGCTCCTACCCGCGCATGCACGGCTGACGTCTTCCCCTCCGCTGCCCCGCAAGACGTGGCGGCTTGATCTTGCGGGGCGGCGGAGGGGAAAGAGTGCGTCGCTTTGAGACGCCGGCCCGACGATCGGTGGGCACCGATCGCGGGCCAGTCCCCTCCCGAGCACGGCCGTGGTGCTCATTCCCCTGTCCGCCCCCCACAAGCTTCAAACGGGCCTTTGGCGACCATGTTCACGACGGCAGCGACCAGGTGTGGTTGCCGCCGTCGTGAAACGTTCGCGAACGGCAGGCCGCTCGACCCATCCGAGCGGGGGGGGGGGATCGCGGGGGCGCCAGGGGGGCGTGAAATGAGTCGCCCGGCCCTCCCGCGATTCTCCCACCCAGCGTGGGGAGCGGAGAATCGCGCCCGTGCTGTTGTGTGAATTGGATATTCTGAATTCTCCCTCTGTGTACCCGAACAGGGGACGGAATGTGGCGACTAGGGGATTTTCACAGTAACTTGATTGCAGCGTTAATGTAAGCCTACTTGTGACAATAAAGATTATTATTATTATTGAGTTCCTCCACAACCGTTTTTTTTGTTTCATCAATGATGAAAAAGGAAGGTAGTTGCAGAGACGGGTAACCACCAGCACAATAGGCAGCACGAAGCAAAGGACTGCATCCTGTGTGACTCAGACAAGGCATGATTACCACCAGCAAAAGTCAGCATTAATAGGAGCACCAATCACTTCTCAACCTTCCTCACTTCAATTTTATCTCTCCTGTTTGCTTCTCTCTTTCACTTTCTCTTCAGTTCTCTCTCTCTCTCTCTTAATGAACTAAAGGTATCTTTGCAAAGAGAGTCACTGCTCTTTCAATAATGCAGCAACTCATCGGGGTTGCCTTGTGATTTTCTGTTCAGTGTGGGCCTCTGTACAGGTGTCTGAGCTCCCACCGCAGCGGGAACCTGTCTCCTGGATATGCAGATTCTGTCTATCCTGCTACAGCCTCAGGCACTGATCACAGACCCTGTCCCTGCCACGTACAATGCCACATTGTCAATACGGAGCAGGTGCACGCCACACAAGCTCTGACTGATTGTTCTGCTGTCTCCACCGGCATTGAGAGGATGCAGCGTTCAGCCTGTAGCTAGGCCCGATTCAAAGCCTGGTTCCCCCATACAGAGGCTGCATCCTCCTCGCATTGAGAGGAGGCGGCTACCAATCAGCATTATTCACTGACCCATCATTGATAACCAGAGTAAGGTCAAGGACAGAATGGGAAAGATATCGGAGACAGAGAGGGGCTGACTGCAGGCAAAGGTTCAGCCAGAATAAAGTCAAATCAGACAAACAAAACACTGGGAGGAGCAGGGAAAACACTGCAGCACAGACACACACACGTCACGTCTGACGCCTGCAAATGGGGATTGTTTCCTCCAACATTTATTGCTGGGAATGTCACATTGAGAATTCAGATGCAGTGCAAATGTCAACAATTCCATTGCCCAGTGATTGGAGATACCAGGGATCTCCGTACTCATCAGCACTAAACTCCGGATTCTCCGACCCCCCGGAGGGTTGGAGAATCGCCGGGGGGGGGGGGGGGGGGGGGTTTGCGTGCCGGGGGGGGGGGTTGGGGAGTTGGAGGGGGGGGGCGTGGGGAGGGTGTGTGCCGGAGACGGGGGTGGGTGGAGGGGAGGGGAGGGTGTGTGCCGGGGAGGGGGGGGGGAGGGTGTGCACTGGGGGGGGGGGGGGGGGTTGCGTGCCAGGGGGGGGGGGGGGGGGGGAGGCTGCCAGGGAGGGGGTGTCAATGGTGACATGTCGTCTATCCCCCCCACCCCTGCAGACCGTTATGTTTGGTGGTCACCCGGCGATGTTGGCTGCCGTGGTGTGA
>NC_052156.1:2205743-2250743 GCF_902713615.1 Scyliorhinus canicula
GATGGGCCGCAGGCAGAGGAGGGGGAAGGGGAGGAACAGCAGGACAAGGCGCTGACCTCCCCAGATGAGGAAGATGAGGGCAATGGTCAGGACAGACGGGGTGGACATGGACGGGAGGCTGCCCACCGTTACCGGCTGGGACAGCGGGCACGGGACAGGCTGATAGCCGCCCGGTTCACGGACTGGGGGGGGCGTGGGAATCGCTGAGTATGGGCACAGACAGCACACCACGGCACCAGCCTACCACCCTCACACCACCCACCCAACACCAACAACTCACATCCTGCCCACCCAACACCAACCACCCTCACCCCACCCGCATGCACACCACTGTAGCCATCTGGCATGGCCACTTACAACAAGAAACATGGACATTCACAAAGCCTAAAGGGAAATATGGACAATGTAAGATTCAGGCAGGCACAGAATCTGAATGGGTATTTGTGAGCAGAGAATCCAGACAGCATCGAAACCCCCAACCGATTAGCATTTTGATGGCCCATCTCCGTAAGACAAAGGATTGATGCTCAGGTAACCGATTCAAGTCCAGATACATCGGCGCCAGTCCCTTTACTCAGGAAGCATAAACAGCCACGGTCAATAACCGCTTAGGACACGCCCAGCCATCAAGGGAACCGCCCCTTTATTGGCTCAGATCGAAGGCAGTGATCGAGAACTGCCCAATTAATTGGGTCCAAACCTAAGGACTGCCCAAAAGAGCGCAAACCCCCCCCCCCCCAAGGATAAAGAGAGGCACTGCCATGTGTTCGGTCTCTATTGGACCTGCCGCTCCGGCAATGTCTACCTCCAACTGCAGCACCACAACCAGAAGCAAGTTCAACGCCCGCTACCAGACGGATGATCCTAGCCGAACCGCAGTTACTTCTCCAGATCCAGCTGATCCAGATTCGAACAAAGGCCACTGTTCCTCTGACCTAAGCCGGGTTCCTGAAGTTAAGTACAGGTTGTCATAGTTGTTAGGTGTAGTTTAGCTCATAGTGTTTATGTTGCATGTGTAAGTTAATCTTCTGTGAAAATAAAGTACAATTGATCTTGAACTAACTAACTGGTTATTTGGCTCTTTGATCGATACCCGGTTGAACCTTGTGGTGGTCTCATTTGATACCTGGCGACTCTGAGAGCAAATCATACCACTATCTAGATAAAAGGGCAACCTTATTGACGGCCATATCTATAGCAAGTAAATACAGCTACGCCACCCCTCCATTGCACATCCTGCAGCATAACGGACCAGGCTCGCACGGTTGCCGATGGGTCTATTGCAGGCCATGGAGGATGATGATGGGTCTGTCCCTGGCTCGTGGCTGCCCTGGAACGTCCTGGGGGCATCGTATGCCTGATGGATCGGGTCTGTCCCCTCATTCCCCCATATCCCCCCCCAAAATACCCCCTCCCCCCATATCCCACTTTCCCCATATACGCATGCCACCACGTCCCCTCTTCCCCCAAATCCCCCCTTTCCCCAAATGGGGGAAGGAGGTTATGGGGGAAGGAGGTTATGGGGGAAGGGGGATATGGGGGAAGGGAGGATATGGGGGAAGGGGATATGGAGGATAGGGGGGAGGGGGGATATGGGGAAGGGAGGATATGGGGGAAGGGGATATGGAGGATAGGGGGGAGGGGGGATATGGGGAAGGGAGGATATGGGGAGGGGGAATATGGGGGAAGAGGATATGAGGGGAGCGGGATACGGGGAAGGGGGGATATGAGGGGAGAGGGATACGGAGGAAGGGGGATATGGGGAAGGGGGGATATGAGGGGAGGGGGATATGGGGGAAAGGTATATGGGCATATGGGGAGGGGTATATGGGGGAGTGGGAGAAGGGGGATATGGGGGATATGGGGGAGGGAGGATATGGGGATATGGGGGAGGGGGGATATGGGGGATATGGGGAGGGGGATATGGGGAAGGGAGATATGGGGGATATGGGGGAGGGGGATATGGGGGAAGGGAGATATGAGGGATATGGGGGGATATGGGGGAGGGGGATATGGGGGGGAGAGGGGATATGGGGTAATGGGGAAGAGGATATGGGGGAAATGGGGGAAGGGGCTTTGTGGGGGAGGGGATATGGGGGAAGGGCGCGTAGGAGGGATATGGGGAAGGGGGTATATGGGGAAGGGGGTATATAGGGGAATGGGTATATGGGGGAAGGGGGATATGGGGAACGGGGGATATGGGGGAGGGGATATGGGGGAATGGGGGAAGAGGATATGGGGGAAATGGGGAAGGGGGTATGTGGAAGAAGGGGGGATATGGAGGAAGGGGGATATGGGGAAGGGGACATGGCGGAAGGGGGATAAGGGGGAGGGGCATATCGGGGGAATGGGGATAGGGGGATATAGGGAAGTGGGAGGGGGGATACCGAGGGAAGGGGAATAGGGGCAAGGGGGATATAGGGAATGGGGATATGGGGGTAGGGGGTAATAAGGGGGAGGGGGATATCGGGGGTTAGGGGGAAGGGGGAATTTCGGGGTAGGGGATATCAGGGGAAGGGGATATGGCGGAAGGGGGGAAAGGGGGAAGGGGATACGGAGGAAGGGGTGATATCAGGGAGGGGGAAATGGGGGAAGTTGGGATGAGGAAGCAGGACATGGGGGAAGGGGGGATATGGGGGAAGGGGGTATATGGGGAAGGGGATATGGGGGAAGGAGGATATGAGGGAAGGGGGATATGGGGGAAGGGGATATGGGTGAAGGAGGAATTGGGAAGGGGGGATTGGGAAGCTCCCACTACGCTGTCCCCATCAAACACTCCCAGGACAGGTACAGCATGGGGTTAGATACAGAGTAAAGCTCCCTCTACACTGTCCCCATCAAACACTCCCAAGACAGATACAGCACGGGGTTAGATACAGGGTAAAGCTCCCTCTACACTGTCCCCATCAAACACTCCCAGGTCAGGTTCAGCACGGGGTTAGATACAGAGTAAAGCTCCCTCTACACCAGGGGTGGGCAAACTACGGCCCGCGGGCCGCATGCGGCCCGCCAAAGGTATTTCTGCGGCCCACCAAGTCATTAAAAAAAAAATAAAAAAAACAAAACAAAAATTAAAAAAAAATAATTTTTTTTTTAAGGTTAATGGGGGGGGGGGGGGGGGGGGGGGGGGCTGTTGGGTTACTTACTGGTATAGGGTGGATACGTTGACTTGAGTAGGGTGATCATTGCTCGGCACAACGTCGAGGGGCGAAGGGCCTGTTCTGCGCTGTACTGTTCTATGTTCTATATGAGGCGCCCAGAATCATAACCGGGTGAAGTAATTATTTTACTTAATATACTATGCGGCCCTCTGTGAATTGTGAATTTCTGACTGTGGCCCTTGCACGGAAAGGTTTGCCCACCCCTGCTCTACACTGTCCCCATCAAACACTCCCAGGACAGATACAGCACGGGGTTAGATACAGAGTAAAGCTCCCTCTACACTGTCCCCATCAAACACTCACAGGACAGGTACAGCAAGGGGTTAGATACAGAGTAAAGCTCCCTCTACACTGTCCCCATCAAACACTCCCAGGACAGGTACAGCACGGGGTTAGATACAGAGTAAAGCTCCCTCTACACTGTCCCCATCAAACACTCCCAGGACAGGTGGTTAGGTGGATTGGCCATGCTAAATTGCCCGTAGTGTCCTAATAAAAGTAAGGTTAAGGGGGTGGTTGTTGGGTTACGGGTATAGGGTGGATACGTGGGTTTGAGTAGAGTGATCATGGCTCGGCACAACATTGAGGGCCGAAGGGCCTGTTCTGTGCTGTACTGTTCTATGTTCTATGTTCTAGGTACAGCACGGGGTTAGATACAGAGTAAAGCTCCCTCTACACTGTCCCCATCAAACACTCCCAGGACAGGACAGCACGGGATTAGATACAGAGTAAAGCTCCCTCTACACTGTCCGCATCAAACACTCCCAGGACAGGTACAGCACGGGGTTAGATACTGAGTAAAGCTCCCTCTGCACTGTCCCCTTCAAACACTCCCAGGACAGGTACAGCACGGGGTTAGATACAGAATAAAGCTCCCTCTTCACTGTCCCCATTAAACACTAAAGGACAGGTACAGCACAGGGTTAGATACAGAGTAAAGCTCCCTCTACACTGTCCCCATCAAACACTCCCAGGACAGGTACAGCACGGGGTTAGATACAGAGTAAAGCTCCCTCTACACTGTCCCCATCAAACACTCCCAGGACAGGTACAGCATGGGGTTAGATACAGAATAAAGCTCCCTCTTCACTGTCCCCATGAAACACTCCCAGGACAGGTACAGCACGGGGTTAGATACAGAGTAAAGCTCCCTCTACACTGTCCCCATCAAACACTCCCAGGACAGGTACAGTACGGGGTTAGATACAGAGTAAAGCTCCCTCTACACTGTCCCCATCAAACACTCCCAGGACAGGTACAGCACGGAGTTAGATACAGAGTAAAGCTCCCTCTACATTGTCCCCATCAAACACTCCCAGGACAGGTACAGCACGGGGTGAGATACAGAGTAATGCTCCCTCTACACTGTCCCCATCAAACACTCCCAGGACAGGTACAGCACGGGGTTAGATACAGAGTAAAGCTCCCTCTACACTGTCCCCATCAAACACTCCCAGGACAGGTACAGCACGGGGTTAGATACAGAGTAATGCTCCCTCTACACTGTCCCCATCAAACACTCCCAGGACATGTACAGCACGGGGTTAGAGTAAAACTGTTTGGTGACCAAACTTTGTATCTCAACTGAAACTCAGGAAACCTCCACAAATGCTGAGTTTAATTCTTCCCATTTTCATTGACCTGTGGGGTTTTTGGATGAATTATGGATGAAACCTCAGTTTCTGCTGTTGGTAAGGTTGGATTGGTTTGAGCTTTGGCTACTTTGATCGCAATTGTCGTTACACTCATTTCCAAAATGAAATCTAGCGATCTCTGTTGTGACCATTTTAATGTGCTTTCCAATTAATCTCACTCACCCTGCTTTCCCCACTGTCCTGTCAGTTTTTCCATTTCAGTATTTCTCAAGTCCCTTTGAAAGTTATTATTGAATCTGCTTCCGCCGCCCTTTCAGTCAGCGCCTTCCAGATCGCAACAACTCACTGGGTGAAAACATTCCTCATCTCCCCCCTGCATCTTTTTGCCAGTTTTCTCTGCAAACAGTTTCTCCCTCTCCACCATATCAAACCCTGCATGATGTTGAACACCTATCTTAAATCTCCCTTCAACCTCTCTAATCTAAGCAGAACCATCTGAGTTTATCCAGTCTCCCAACAGGAACTGAATTCCTTCATCCCTGCGACCATTCTTACCCTTGATATCTTTCCTGTTGGGCGGAACCCAGAGCTGGACACAATCCCCGGGGTGAGGCCGAAGCTGGTGCTTTATAAAGGTTCACTGGAATGGCCTGGCTTGTACTTGATGCCTCAGAGCTCTGGATCCTGTGTGCTTTCTTTAAACAACCTTGGCAGCACAGTGGCACAGTGTTTAGCACTGCTGCCTCATAGCACCAGGGACCCGGGTTCGATCCCGGCCTCAGGTCACTGTCTGTGCGGAGTCTGCACGCTCTCCCCGTGACTGCGTGGGTTTCCCCCGGGTGCTCCGGTTTCCTCCCACAGTCTAACGACGTGCAGGTTAGGTGGATTGGCCGTGATCAACCCATAGGGTTACAGGGATTGGGTGAGGAAGTGAGCCTGGGTGAGGTGTTCTTTCATAGGGCTGGCGCAGTCTTGATGGGCCAAATGGCCTCTATCTGCACTGGAGGGATTCAACAAACATTCTCAATTTGTCCTATTGTTTTTAAAGATTTGTGAATAGGCCCAGACCTCTCCAATCCTGGACCATCTTTGAACCATTTGCCAGTCTGGGAAACAACTTTGTCCCTCGTCCCTTGCTGAACAAGTGGATGTTGAGTAGTTTGGACTGTTAGACGGTATTGCGGTTCAGGGCGCCACACTATACTCAAATAACCGAGTAACCGGGGGCCGCTGCAGACAGACCTACAGACCACACATCTCTTTCCACAGGTTTTCTTCTTTTCAATTTTTTGTCAAATTTCCGAGAAGGAAAATTGCGTCATCAGCTCGTGACGTGACCCAGTGAGCCTGCCCCCAGCAGCGAATGCAAGCTCAGCTTGACGGGGATGGTGGGGCTCCGAAGACGAGACGGCGATGGGGTTGGGGGAGGGGAAGGAAGGGAAGAGGATGAATGGAAGACAGCAATCAGGGAAGTGTGGGCACAGGCTGGAGGGTGACAAGTGTGAGGGTGAAATTAGGACGAGTCGTGTTGGGTAGAGGATGTACAGGGGCGGTGGGGGAGGGGGACTGCCCACATTAGGAAGTGGTTTGGGTGAACTACAAATGACTGCAACATCCCCCGGCAGCATCGCCACACCGACCCCTGAGTCATTATTTGCAGAGGGGTGAGACTCTCAGTTATGTTTTATTTAAATTTAAATTGACCCCAACAGCAAGATTTCACTGCATTACTAATTTGATGCATTATGATGCACTTCTCTGCCTGGGAGAAGGTGAGATCATTGCCAGCTCTTTAATGCCCCTATCACACTCTCCCTCTCTCTCTCTCTGTCTGATTTCTGAGAATCAAAACAGCAGCTCCAACCCTCTGCCCACCCAGCCTTTGGCAAGCAGACCACCCAGACACATCTGCCCTTCCCTATTTGAAGAAACGCTGTTAATTGGCAAGATGAAAATGAAACCCGGATATATTTATAGAGGCGGAATGAAAAGAAACGATCCTTTTGCAGACAAATAACAGGCAGCCCCGGGAGGGAAGGTGAGTTTGCTGCTGTTGAAGCGCAATGTTACAATAAAGAGGGTCACAATCTCAGCCATTCACCTACCTGAGTGAAGCTGCTTTGGGGCTGATGTCATGGTGCAAAGATGGGTCTGAGATGATTTAAACACAAAGCCAGCAGGTCGGAAGATTTCAGAAGCAATCCACAAAACACTTGAAGGTCAGCCTGAAGAATCTCATCGAAGCTGGAGTCTGGGGTGAGAGGCAGGTCTGGCCACAGGCAGGGGCTGCAGAGGTAAAGGGGAGCTGGAAAAGCAAACACTGCTCTCCATCAGCCACTGCCTGAATCACACCCAACACACACTCACACTCACTCACACCCACACACAACCTTTCATACAACAGCCCAGCCTGAAACACCCACCACACTCCCCATTGGCTGCTGCTGCACTCTGCATCTTCCCGACTCCTCCACTGGGCAGGGGGGGCAGCCTCCCTCACTGGGCAGGGGGGCAGCTTCCCTCACTGGGCAGGGGGGGCAGCTTCCCTCACTGGGCAGGGGGGGCAGGGGGCTGGGGGGGGGGGGCAGGGGGCTGGGGGGGGGGGCAGCTTCCCTCTCTGGGCAGGGGGGGCAGGGGCTGGGCAGGGGGGCAGCTTCCCTCACTGGGCAGGGGGGGCAGGGGCTGGGCAGGGGGGCAGCTTCCCTCACTGGGCAGGGGGGGCAGCCTCCCTCACTGGGCAGGGGGGGCAGCTTCCCTCACTGGGCAGGGGGGGCAGCTTCCCTCACTGGGCAGGGGGGGGCAGCTTCCCTCACTGGGCAGGGGGGGGGGGCAGGGGCTGGGGGGGGGCAGCTTCCCTCACTGGGCAGGGGGGGCAGCTTCCCTCACTGGGCGGGGGGGGGGGGGCGGGGGCTGGGGGGGGGGCAGCTTCCCTCACTGGGCAGGGGGGGCAGCCTCCCTCACTGGGCAGGGGGGGCAGCCTCCCTCACTGGGCAGGGGGGGCAGCCTCCCTCACTGGGCAGGGGGGGGCAGGGGCTGGGCAGGGGGGGGGCAGCTTCCCTCACTGGGCAGGGGGGGCAGGGGGGGCAGCCTCCCTCACTGGGCAGGGGGGGCAGCTTCCCTCACTGGGCAGGGGGGGCAGCTTCCCTCACTGGGCAGGGGGGGGGGCAGCCTCCCTCACTGGGCAGGGGGGGCAGGGGGGGCAGCTTCCCTCACTGGGCAGGGGGGGCAGGGGGGGCAGCTTCCCTCACTGGGCGGGGGGGCAGGGGCTGGGCAGGGGGCTGGGGCAGCTTCCCTCACTGGGCAGGGGGGGCAGCCTCCCTCACTGGGCAGGGGGGGCAGCCTCCCTCACTGGGCAGGGGGGGCAGCTTCCCTCACTGGGCGGGGGGGCAGCTTCCCTCACTGGGCAGGGGGGGCAGCCTCCCTCACTGGGCAGGGGGGGCAGCTTCCCTCACTGGGCAGGGGGGGCAGCCTCCCTCACTGGGCAGGGGGGGGCAGGGGCTGGGCAGGGGGGGGGGCAGCTTCCCTCACTGGGCAGGGGGGGCAGGGGGGGCAGCCTCCCTCACTGGGCAGGGGGGGCAGCTTCCCTCACTGGGCAGGGGGGGGGGGCAGCCTCCCTCACTGGGCAGGGGGGGGCAGCTTCCCTCACTGGGCAGGGGGGGCAGCCTCCCTCACTGGGCAGGGGGGGCAGCTTCCCTCACTGGGCAGGGGGGGGCAGCCTCCCTCACTGGGCAGGGGGGGCGGGGGGGGGGGGCAGCCTCCCTCACTGGGCAGGGGGGGCAGCCTCCCTCACTGGGCAGGGGGGGCGGGGGGGGGGGGGGGGGCAGCCTCCCTCACTGGGCAGGGGGGGCAGCTTCCCTCACTGGGCAGGGGGGGCAGCTTCCCTCACTGGGCAGGGGGGGCAGCTTCCCTCACTGGGCAGGGGGGGGCAGGGGGGGCAGCTTCCCTCACTGGGCGGGGGGGCAGGGGGCTGGGGGGGGGGCAGGGGCTGGCAGGGTGCTGGGGGGCAGCCTCCCTCACTGGGCAGGGGGGGGCAGCTTCCCTCACTGGGCAGGGGGGCAGCCTCCCTCACTGGGCAGGGGGAGGGCTGGGGGGGGGGGGCAGCCTCCCTCACTGGGCAGGGGGGGCAGCTTCCCTCACTGGGCAGGGGGGGCAGCTTCCCTCACTGGGCAGGGGGGCAGGGGCTGGGCAGGGGGGGGCAGCTTCCCTCACTGGGCAGGGGGGGCAGCTTCCCTCACTGGGCGGGGGGGCAGGGGCTGGGCAGGGGGGGCAGGGGCTGGGCAGGGGGCTGGGGGGGCAGCTTCCCTCACTGGGCTGGGGGGGGCAGGGGCTGGGCAGGGGGCTGGGGGGGGCAGCTTCCCTCACTGGGCAGGGGGCTGGGGGGGCAGCTTCCCTCACTGGGCAGGGGGGGCAGCTTCCCTCTCTGGGCAGGGGGCTGGGGGGGGGGCAGCTTCCCTCTCTGGGCAGGGGGGGGCAGCTTCCCTCACTGGGCAGGGGGGCAGGGGCTGGGCAGGGGGGGGCAGCTTCCCTCACTGGGCAGGGGGGCAGGGGCTGGGCAGGGGGGGGCAGCTTCCCTCACTGGGCAGGGGGGGCAGCTTCCCTCTCTGGGCAGGGGGCTGGGGGGGGGCAGCTTCCCTCACTGGGCAGGGGGCTGGGGGAGGGGCAGCAGCTTCCCTCACTGGGCAGGGGGCTGGGGGGGGCAGCTTCCCTCTCTGGGCAGGGGGCTGGGGGGGGGGCAGGGCTGGGCAGGGGCTGGGGGGGCAGCTTCCCTCACTGGGCAGGGGGCTGGGGGGGGGGCAGCAGCTTCCCTCACTGGGCTGGGGGCCTGGGGGGGGCAGCAGCTTCCCTCACTGGGCTGGGGGAATGGGCAGGGGGGGGGGAATGGGCAGCAGCTTCCCTCACTGGGCAGGGGGTTGGGAGGGGGGCAGCAGCTTCCCTCACTGGGCGGGGGGGGGGGGGGGCAGCAGCTTCCCTCACTGGGCAGGGGGGGGGGGTCAGCAGCTTCCCTCACTGGGCTGGGGGGGGGGGGGGCAGTAGCTTCCCTCACTGGGCAGGGGGGGGGGTCAGCAGCTTCCCTCACTGGGCTGGGGGGGGGGGCAGCAGCTTCCCTCACTGGGCTGGGGGGCAGGGGCTGGGCAGGGGGGGCAGGGGCTGGGCAGGGGGGGCAGGGGCTGGGCAGGGGGCTGGGGGGGGCAGCTTCCCTCACTGGGCAGGGGGGTCAGGGGCTGGGCTGGGGGGGCAGCTTCCCTCACTGGGCAGGGGGCTGGGGGGGCAGCTTCCCTCACTGGGCAGGGGGGGCAGCTTCCCTCTCTGGGCAGGGGGCTGGGGGGGGCAGCTTCCCTCTCTGGGCAGGGGGGGGGCAGCTTCCCTCACTGGGCAGGGGGGCAGGGGCGGGGCAGGGGGGGGCAGCTTCCCTCACTGGGCAGGGGGGGCAGCTTCCCTCTCTGGGCAGGGGGCTGGGGGGGGGGGGCAGCTTCCCTCACTGGGCAGGGGGCTGGGGGAGGGGCAGCAGCTTCCCTCACTGGGCAGGGGGCTGGGGGGGGCAGCTTCCCTCTCTGGGCAGGGGGCTGGGGGGGGGGGGCAGGGCTGGGCAGGGGGCTGGGGGGGCAGCTTCCCTCACTGGGCAGGGGGCTGGGGGGGGGGCAGCAGCTTCCCTCACTGGGCTGGGGGCCTGGGGGGGGGGGGGCAGCAGCTTCCCTCACTGGGCAGGGGGCTGGGGGGCAGCAGCTTCCCTCACTGGGCTGGGGGAATGGGCAGGGGGGGGGGGTGGGGAATGGGCAGCAGCTTCCCTCACTGGGCAGGGGGGGGGGGGGGCAGCAGCTTCCCTCACTGGGCAGGGGGGGGGGGCAGTAGCTTCCCTCACTGGGCAGGGGGGGGGGCAGCAGCTTCCCTCACTGGGCTGGGGGGGGGGCAGCAGCTTCCCTCACTGGGCTGGGGGGGGGGGCAGCAGCTTCCCTCACTGGGCAGGGGGCTGGGGGGGGGGGCAGCAGCTTCCCTCTCTGGGCAGGGGGCGGGGGGCAGCTTCCCTCGCTGGGGGGGGGGCAGGAGGAATGGGGAAGGGGGGGCAGCAGCTTCCCTCACTGGGCAGGGGGAATGGGCAGGGGGGGGATGGGCAGCAGCTTCCCTCACTGGGCTGGGGGGGGGGGGGGGGGCAGCAGCTTCCCTCACTGGGCAGGGGGAATGGGCAGCAGCTTCTCTCACTGGGCAGGGAGGGCAGTGGGCTGGGCAGGGGGAATGGGCAGGGCAGGGGGAATGGGCAGCAGCTTCCCTCCACAGAATCCCAGACGGTGCCGACTGAATTCAGGGGCAGAGCGATGCACTGGAGAATCACCACACTCAGCACAAAGCAATCCAGCTTTTAAACTCCAGTCTTAAATAACAAATTCACATCGTGTACATCGTATCTGAAATCTGCATATTAAGGTTTTTTTGGTTGGATTAATGAATTGACAATTTTAGTCATTGGATTGACCAGGATTGTACAGCAGGTGCTGGATTCAGGAATACCACACACAATGTCAGAGACCATTCAGCCCATCGTGCTGGCTCTGTGAAAGAATGAGCCAGTCAGCCCCTCTCCTCTGCGAGGTCTCCCACCCTCCAGCAACTTTCTCCTTTTCAGCTCTTCCTCGCATTCCCCTTTGGCAGTTCCCCTTGAATCTGCCCCCACCGCCCTTCAGGCAGCACCTTCCAGATCACACTCGCTCACTGTGAAACTTCTCCCCCTCTCCCTGTCTCCTTCTTTACAAACAGAAACCGACCATTCAGCCTCCTCCCAGTCTATCTCTGTCTCCCTCTCTCTCCCCCAGGTCTGTGGGCACTCGGAGTGCTGAGGCACACCCCGCTATCTGATGCCTATCCGGTAGACCCGGGGTCTCAGTGGGGAACATGCGGCCCCGCTCCCCGGAACTCAGTGCAGAGAGAGATCAGGACAACAATATTAACTGGCATCCCGATCTCTCGAGCCCCCCACACGACCCCCAAACCCTCCCCCAAGCCCCAACTCACATATAAGGTGATCCTCGGCATCCCTGCAGCCCCCCCCCCCAGATCCACGCAGGACACCCACCCCCGGCCTGATACCCGTTGCATGTAAAATGCCAGCTTGGCTCACCAGCCAAGCACCCTGGCAGTGCCACCTGTGTGCCATGACAATGCCAGGCTGGCACTGAGGTGACACTGCCAGGGTGCCATGCTGGCAGTGTTAGTGTGCCACCCTACCCAGAGGGCAAGCCTCTGATCCCCTGGGAAATCCCCAGGAGAGCCATTCCATATGGTCCCTTTAAAAAAAAATTTAGAGTACCCAATTCATTTTTTACAATTAAGGGGCAATTTAGTGTGGCCAATCCACCTGCCCTGCACATCTCTAGGTTGTGGAGGTGAGACCCACGCAGACACGGGGAGAATGTGCAAACTCCACATGGACAGGGACCCAGAGCCGGAATCGAACCTGGGACCTCGGCGCCGTGAGGCACAGTGCTAACCACTGCGCCACCGTGCTGTCCCTCATCTGGTCCCTTTGTGGAGAGCAGCACAGAACACCACGTGCCCGCAGTCTCCGGGCAAAGGGGGTTAGATCCCATGCCTTGGGTAGATCTCGGGAATGTATATTCAAATGAGACTCGCTGTCTCACCTTAATATACAGATTTGCCTCAACAGGCGCTGGAATGTGGCGACGAGGGGATTTTCACAGTCAGTTCATTGCAGTGGTAATGTAAGCCTACCTGTGACAATAATACAGATTATTATTGCTATTATGGGGTACTGGCGGGGGATTGGCGGACATTGTGGGTGGGCTTTGTCCAAGGACCCCAGTTCAGCCTCCTGCTGTCAGAGGTACAGTCAGCTGGCACTGCCCATGCTAGCAATTGGCCGGGCGCCGGGGAGTGTACTGTTGGCATGGCAATGCCAACTCACAGTTCCCCTGACAGCAGGGAGGGGGGCCAGGGTCAGAGACCCCCCCATGGTGCCAGGCATCGACGGGGCCAGTGGTGCAAAGGGCAGCGCGCAAGGAGGAACAGCCGGGTTTGGGGATGGAAGATGGAGGGAGCATGTGTGGGCAGGGTCTGCAGTGCCAACCCAGGCCACCGTGTCGCGTGTTGGACCTGGTTGGGCACGGGGCTACGCTCCAAGCTAACATGTCTGACTTTCACCCCCTACAGACAATGGACTTCGGAATCTAACCAGGGCTGGTTGCCCCCTGCCTTGTGCCTCAATCCTGGGGGATGCACTGAGGCTGTACGAGCTGGCGCTGCTCGGTGGGGAACCCTGCAGTGGCTGCCCCAGAGGAACAGGGGGCAGCAGGTGAGGATGGGGAACATGCCTGTCTGGTGTGTGTGGGTAGAGAGTGGGACAGTTGAAGAGGATAGTAAGTATTAGCTTTAATCCAGTTGAATAACTGCATATTTCATGATAGTTCTTGGTATAAATAAACAGTAATTGTGTTTACCAGGTTTACAAACCTGGTGACTGTAATCATTGGGCAGCCCAGGGCTAAAAGTTTCAGGGAAGTTTTATAAGAATTATTGGTTAATTCACTTGTGTTGGACTCTAGGTCACGTGGGGCTGGAATTGACCGTGCCCTGGCCCAGGAAGGCGTAACATAATTTGGGGGCTGGTCCCTGATCCTTGGAAGAGGAGGTGGTGGGTTTGGGTCACCGTGTAAATTCAAAGAGACACAGAGGACGGGATTCTCCGTTGGCGGGATCCTTCGCTTTGCCGGCAGCGCACTAACACCGTGGATTTCCCAACAGTGTGGGGGTGGTTACAATGAGAAACCCCATTGGCCGGCAGCTAGGACGGAGGATCCCACCGCCGAGGGGGGGGGGGCACACCCAGAAAGCGGGTCTGGCCGGATGGAGCATCCCGCCGTAGGTTTTTAGTGATGTGACAGGATGGCTCCGGAAGCAACTGAGACTTTTCTTCAGGTGGAAAATCAGAGGGTGAAGACTGTGAGACAAGCAGCAATTATGGATGATGATTATGAGCAAATCCATAAATGTAAATCTTTGTTCCATCACCTCCATACTTTCGGAAATCAGACAAAGTGGGGGGGGGGGGGGGGGGTGAAAGGGAGGCAGATGGCCACAGTAAGGGATGGAGAGCTGGGAATGCTCCAGGATCTCCGCCTCACACCAAGAAGGAAGGTACTGAGGCTGGAGGTTAGTCACAAAAGCCGAGGTGTTACCATTCCAACAAGGTGGGACATGTTCATTCAGCATGTTGGAAGTTGCAAAGAAAGCCGATGGGACTTGTTGGGGTTGATATGGAGGATTCTGAAAAGTGAACAAAAGTGGAGACTACTACAGGGCAGACTGGAATCAGGAAGCTGAGGTAAACACTGCTGTGGGAGCAGGTGTGAAGAATGAGGTAGATGAGAGATGTACAGTGTTTTTGCTAAGGGGAAGATCACCCCATTATCCTTAACTAATGTAGCCAAACACATAACTATCTTAAGGGAAGCAAACGCAAACTCTTTCTGGAGAAGGAATTTTTTCTCCCTCCAGAGAACTCAATGAAAGCTATTAGAGGTATTAGTGAGTGGGATAGGTGGAAATTGTATCCTATTTCCATTGTATAAAGTACAATTGGAGTGTGATTTAGCGTCAGGTTCAGTAATTGTTGGGAGTGGTAAAGGAGTTCCCAGTGGAAGGAGTAGACTTACCTCTGGGGAATGATTTGGCAGGAGTGAAGATTGTAGCTGCACCCATGATCACAGAGAGTCCGAGGGAAGTACTGCAGATATCACCTGAGATTCCAAAGGCAGAGCATGTGTGAGTTAGGAAAAACCATTGGGCAGTAAGTGACTCAAAGAAAGAAATGTTGAACGACTTTTATCAAGTGACAGTGATAGTGAATGTGACTCAGCTGATACTGGTGAAATTATCTCTACGGGAGATGATTCTTCACAGATATTTGTCAAAGATAAAATCGAGCAGAGGACCAGATTCTGAGAACTCTAAAACTGAGGTTGACCATGAGGAAGAGGAGTCTGAATCTAATAGTAACGTCAGTGATGGAGAGTCAGGCGAGAAATTTGAAATTGATCTCGGCCCTGATAATGAGGTAATGACAAACAGCTGCGACTGAACAGAACCGTCACTAACCTTGCACAATTGGCAAGTCATTCTTCCAAAGCTAGAAAAGACAACAGCAAATTCGAAGAAAGTGACTTGGACTTTCCGAAAAGGAATTTGTTACAGCCCCTTGTAGTAAACCCATTGTCATTCCCTTCAGCTGCAAACATTCCCAGATCATCCTTGTTTTGAAGGAGAGTATAGACGGTAGCATGGCATCAGTTAGTTAGGACGAAGGCAGCAAGGACTGTGATTCCCGACCAGATGCCAACATTGGCTAGGATACTGAACCAAAACCCCAGAATTTCACTTTTTAAGACTGTGCAGAAAGAACGATTCACTCCAGGAGTGATTGCATGGAAAAATAGGGATTTGGTAGTTTTAAAAATAAAACATCATTATGAATCACAATATTAAACTGGTTTTAACTTCAAATGCGAAACAAACAGCTTACACTTACACCTGAACACAACTCGTCCATTTCCCATTGAACAACAAGAAAATAAACATATTCTTCTCAATCCAGCTGAAACAAGCAAGGCCTAAAGTAAAACATTAGCATTCCAAAACAGATCCTGGCACTTGTGAGAGCTCCTTCAGACTCTATCTGAATGTCTTCAAATGGCTGCTTCACTTGAGTGGTTTCAGCCCTTTCCGTGTCTCCAGACAAGCCAGCTTTGATTTTAAATGTTATCACTTTAAAAGCTATCCCACTCGCAAAGAAGCTGCCTCTTGTGGTCACACAAGGGTTGTCACACCAGGGAGACCTCCTTTTCAAATTGGCACTGTACCTCTCTGAGCTTCAGCCAGCACTGACCTGCTCTACTCTAGACAGTCGGCGCGATCCACCAGCGACCTCCCGCCAGAACCGGGGCATGACGCGGCCGGTAGGTTCCAGTCGAGGCCTCCACCGGGATTCCAGGCGGCCATGGAGGAGAGGCAGGGCACCCTGTACCCCCGGCGTGGGAAGGAGGCTGTCACCCGCCGACATCAACTCGGCCTGGGCAGAGGTGGCAGAGAGGCTTTGCACCATGGGTCCCACCATCAGGACTGCACAACAGGTGCAGAAAGAAGCTGCACAACCTCGTTAGGGTGGCCAAGGTGAGTCACAGCTCCGTCCCACACTCCTGTAACCTTTGCCCCCAAATCCGAGGGGGCGACCGAACCCTACCCGCTGGCAGTCCGCTCACACCCTCCATGCATATCCAACATCCATATCACCTGCCATGGCCTGGTGTCCTGCACACACAGGCCACTGGCTGCAGACCCCTATGCTCCCGTGCTTGAGGGTCTCACGTTGTGCATTAGCAGTCCCCCCAGGAGAAGGTGTCCCCCAACCACCCGGAGCGGGAGGAGACTGGGGGGAGCCTGCCGGACCTGTGGACCCTCACCATCGCTGAGTAGAGGGTGATGGACCTGGTCAGCAGGATAGGAGAGCGGGCAGTCGTCGAGGCAAAGGTTATCATTGGACAACCAAGTGAGCCCCCAATGTGTTGCAATGTCCATATGTCACGTGCCGTCACCCCCCTTGCCCCCCCAAGATCACACATGCCCGTGATCTCACCGTGCATCTTGCCTTGTGTCGTGTAGGGTCACCTTCCGACAGATCAGGCCCATCTGGGGTCCCACACCCCCAGCCACAACCCCGCAACACCCCAGAGCAGATGTCTGGGGACCCTTCACCGTCCCAGAGACACTCACCTCGGTCGGGCATTTTAGTGAAGAGGCTCCTGGGACATTCTCTGGTTCTCATCACACAGCTGACCCGGTACAGCAGGTGGGGGTAGATACCCCCAAGGGGGCAGAGGGTCAGAGGGCGTCCGCACCCCAGGGACTAGCACTGCCATCCAGACAGATCTAGCCATTCTGGAAAGGGCGGTCCCATCAATATTGGAGATGCAGGTGGAGAGCTGGAGGTGTTCAACCGCGTGCAGGAGCAGGCTGTTCAGCCAATCCGTCGAGCCTGCACTGGCCCTCTGAAAGAGCCCCCTACCGAGACCCAATCCCCACACTATCCCCATAACTCCGCGCATTGAACGTGTCTAATCTGCCTAACCTGCACATGCAGACACGGGGAGAACGTGCAGACTCCACAGGCACAGACCTGAGGCCGGAATTAAACCCGGGTCCTTAGCGCTGTGAGGCAGCAGTGCTAACCATTATGCCACCAACCTAACATTTTGTTTTTAAATGGTTTAACAAGATGGAGAAAATAGCTTAGTTAATGATCCATTAGATTGTTGCATGGTTTGAAAATAACACAAATTAAAATATTCTGAGTGAGTGATAGGCATTTCGAACACGCTGAGAAAATTCTTTCCATCTTAGCTTGTTAAAATAAGAGGAATCGGAAAGAAGAACCAAGGACACTGGGGGAACACAGCAGGTGTGCTGTCTCCATCAGGAGAGGCAGAGTTGGGTAACAATGGTTTATATTTATTATCAGGAATGTAATTCAGCATGGAAGATATTTGTTGTCACAGAATTAGGTTGTCGTTGTGGGAGTGTGGGGCTAACTGAGTCGCTCTTACAAAGTCCTAGCACAGACACGATGGGCCAAATGGCCTCCCTCAGGGCAGTCAGATTCCAGAACAATCTGATGTTGCCGCCACTCAAAATTGGCTTTACCCTGAATTATTCCTTGAAATGTTACATTGGTGTGGAGCAACACCGGGGCACAGTGGTTAGCACTGCTGCCTCACAGCGCCAGGGACCCGGGGTGGCACAGTGGTTAGCACTGCTGCCTCACAGCTCCAGGGACCCGGGTCGGCACGGTGGCACAGTGGTTAGCACTGCTGCCTCACAGCTCCAGGGACCCGGGTCGGCACGGTGGCACAGTGGTTAGCACTGCTGCCATGGCCCCAGGTTCGATTCCCGGCTTGGGTCACTGTCTGTGCGGAGTCTGCACGTTCTCCCCGTGTGTGCGTGGGTTTCCTCCGGGTGCTCCGGTTTCCTCCCACAGTCCAAAGATGTGCGGGTTAGGCGGATTGACCATGATCAATTGCCCTGAGTGTCCAAAGTTAGGTGGGGTTCCTGGGTTACAGGATAGGGTGGAAGCGTGGGCTTAAGTAACTTGCTCTTTGCAGGGGCCGGTGCAGACTCAATAGGCTGAATGGCCTCCTTCTATGATTCTATGAGGGTCGATAACCAAAGGGAATAAACCAATTGAAATGATTTGATTAAAGTGGCGGAGGGGGAGAGGAGGAGAATGTTTTAACCCAGCCAGTTGCTGTGATCTGGAAGATGCTCCCTGATAGGGAGGTGGGGGCAGGTTCAATAATAATTTCCAAAGGGAACCAATGACTGGCCAAGGGGAGAAGGGCAGTGGGGTGGGACAGCAGAATGGGCATGATGGGCCAGATGGCCTTCTGTCTTGTTTCATTCTTTGATGAGCTCGCACAGCACAGAGGAGACCTGGAGCCAGAAGACTGGCGATGCTGTATGCTCATTACTGCACTCTGCATCGTCCCTCAGGTTAAACCATTGAAGGTTTAAAATATCTTCCATCCCCTGGCAGAGCCAAGCAGCAGGAAATCCAATCAGCGTTACTATTAATCTGAATTCCCCAAAGACTGTCTGAATCTACTAAAATCAAAACAGGAGGAGACCGTTCGTTCCATCATTCCAGCTCTTTGAAAAATCTATCCAATTAGTGCCAGTCCTTTTCTCTTTCCCCATCGCCCTGTTGTCCATTCCCCCTTCAAAGTGTTTCTCAAAATCCCCTTTGAAAGTTATTATTGAATCAGCTTCCGCCGCCCTTTCAGTCAGCACCTTCCAGATCGCAACAACTCGCTGTTAAAGACATCCTCCTCACCTCAACCCTGGCCTCTTTAGACCGACTTCCTTCCATCTGTGTCCTTCTGGTTACTGACCCCCCCTCCCGGCCCCCTGCTCCCCCCCTTCCCTCTCTATCAAAACCCCTTCACGGTTTTGACCATGTGTATTAATATTCTCTATTGCAAAGAGCGTGACCACAGTAATACCTTCCAACATTCAAAATACTCTGGGGAAAGAGCTGGGCAGAGATGAAGTACAGTCCGGATGGGCTGAATGGCCACTACTCTCTGATTCTGGGGCTGTCCGCTGGATCAGGAGATTGTTGAACCGTTAGTGCCTCTGGGTTTGTCAGTCACAAGGCCTCTCCTTTATGGAGAAAAAATGCTTTACGTTCTGTTTATTAACTGAATGGAGCAAACAATCGCACATCCACAGATGGGCAGCAGGGTAGCATGGTGGTTAGCATAAATGCTTCACAGCTCCAGGGTCCCAGGTTCGATTCCCGGCTGGGTCACTGTCTGTGTGGAGTCTGCACGTCCTCCCCCTGTGTGCGTGGGTTTCCTCCGGGTGCTCCGGTTTCCTCCCACAGTCCAAAGATGTGCGGGTTAGGTAGATTGGCCATGCTAAATTGCCCGTAGTGTCCTACAAAAAGTAAGGTTAAGGGGGGGTTGTTGGGTTACGGGTATAGGGTGGATACGTGGGTTTGAGTAGGGTGATCATGGCTCGGCACAACATTGAGGGCCGAAGGGCCTGTTCTGTGCTGTACTGTTCTATGTATCTCGACATCTGTCCCCGGGCCTGGTACAGATATAACGGCCTCTCTGGACCAAATAGGCTAATTCCCATGGGTCCGTGTGTAGCCACTGCTCTCCCCTGTTTCCATGGCATCCTAGACTGCATCCCAGTGGCCTCAATGTGCCCAAGGGTATTACAATCTACATGCACATGAGCCACAGCTGTTTAATGAAATGGTTCCTGGATACAGGCGAGGACAGCATTGATTGCCTATCCCTAGCTCCTCTGAAAAGATGGTTTGATGTCACTCGGAGTCTGATTTGGGTTCTCTTCCAGTAAGTGTCAAGCACACTGGCCTGTGGACTGGGGTTACGCCGAGGGTCGACGGGGTGACTACCTCAGGTTCCCTAAAGGGGCATTAATGAACCGTAATTTTACGAGATAGTCACTTTTACTGAACTTTTCATTTCCACATTTTATCCAGGTGAATTACAATGTACAGATTGAAGAGGTGGCATTAGAGATCACGCTGTCTGGATTATTTTTAAATACATTTAAAGAAACACGGAACTCACAGAATCTCTACCGTGCAGAAGGAGGCCATTCAGCCCATCGAGTCTGCACCGACTCTCTGAAAGAGCATCCTCTCCTACCCCATCGTATCCCTGTAATCCCATAATCCCAGCTAACCTTTTGGACACTAAGGGGCAATTTAACATGGCCACTCCGCCTAACCACTCAGCCATCCTCCTGTTGTTGAAAAGGGATTCTCCTTATTTACTTGGCCTTCCTGATTCTGAACACCCCTGTCAAAATTCCCCTCGGTCTTCTCTGCTCCAGAAAGGAATACCTCAACCTTTCCAACCTCTCCAGAAACTGAACTAGGGCCCCGTGTGTGTTGTTGTTACTTTGAGTAACATAAGCCGCTACTTGGTGTAGGCGTTGCTGAAGGATACTCCAGACCTTGAGGTAAGTTGAACGTATTTATTGAGCGATTAACAAAGCTCCTAAATGAGTTCTACACCCTACTAATCTGACTCCAGTAACACAGTATACTCTACTGACTATATGAGCTTGCTCTAGACCACGTGCTGTTAGCCGTCGTGATCTCTACACTTCTGCCGGTGGAAGGGGCAGGGCCTGTGTGCCTTGTCCTTTCTATAGTGGTCATGTGGTGCCCTCTTGTGATGATGCCACCATTGGGTGTCCTGATTACCCATTGGCTGAGTACTGTGTTATGATGACCCATTGGTTATGTGTCTGAATGTCATTGCACTGTGGAGGGAATAATAACGGCAAAATATATATATTTTTAAAAATAATTTTTATTCAAATTTCACATTTTCACAAAAAAGAAAACAATAACAGAAAATTCTAAGAACAAAAAGAACAGAACCTCCTCCCCCCGTAAATACAAAAAATAAGGGCAAAATATTGGTTGAGGTTCCTGTTGACGGTCCAGGGCACCAGGAAGTGCTGACAGATCCTGCAGCTGCTGTTTCTATGGTCAAATAGGCTTTCATCGCTCACTGGTCAGCCTTAGAGCCTGTGATTGGTTGGGTCTGATGGAATCCTAGCCCAACTACATGGGTGCAGGAACTGGAGCAGGAGAGGGGGAGAGCGGAGGAAAGAGGCAGCGAGACAGAGAGCACCAAAAGATTATTTTTTAATTCTTCACAGAACGTGGGGTTCGCTGGCTGGGCCACCATTTATTTCCCATCTCTAGTTTCCCCCTGAGAAGGTGGTGGTGAGCTGCCTTCTTGAACCGCTGCATTCTCTGTGGTGTAGGTACACCCATACTGCAGTTAGGGAGGGAGTTCTAGGATTTTGACCCAGAGATAGAGGCAAACAGAATCACAGAGAGAGACAGACAGACAGATAGAGGGCAGGGCAGTACGGCAGTATAGTGGATAGCACAATTGCTTCACAGCTCCAGTGTCCCAGGTTCGATTCCCCGCTGGGTCACTGTCTGTGTGGAGTCTGCACGTTCTCCCCGTGTGTGCATGGGTTTCCTCCGGGTGCTCCGGTTTCCTCCCACAGTCCAAAGATGTGCAGGTTAGGTGGATTGGCCATGCTAAATTGCCCCTTAGTGACCAAAATTGCCCTTAGTGTTGGGTGGGGTTACTGGGTTATGGGGATAGGGTGGAGGTGTTGACCTTGGGTAGGGTGCTCTTTCCAAGAGCCGGTGCAGACTCGATGGGCCGAATGGCCTCCTTCTGCACTGTAAATTCTATGACGGGGACAGAGAGTGAGTGAGAGAGGGAGTGAAAGAGAGAGAGAGAGAGAGGAGAGAGAGACAGGTAGACAGACAGAGAAACAGGGGGATTCTCTGTTGGCCAATGTCGAACTTGGGAAACACAATTCAGCGGAGAATCGGTCCGACGCCAAAATCGGCAATTTGATGCCAAATCGTGATTCTACATCACCTCGAATACAGCGTTAGCGCACGTACAGTAAACACCAATAACAAATCCTTAGCGGGGCCGACCCGGTATTCCTGGAGCCTCCGCGATTCTCCGCCTCCGATGGGCCGAGTTCCGGACAGCGCGGTTCACTTGTGCTTTTAAAAATGGTGAATCCAGCATCCTGGCTGCCGAGGGAGAGAGAGGGGGTACGCAAAGTGTCCAACATCACCACAGTTTGCTGACAGTTGTGCCGCTGGTCGAGGGGCTTCTGCCAGGGCTGGGGGGAGTAGCGGGGAGTCGCGGCCTGGGGGTGGGCTGTGAGGTCGGTGTCGACGGGCACGGTACACCATTGCTGCAGCCGGCAAGGCAGCCATGCAGCTGCGCACACCGCTAACAGCCCACTGTGAACTTAATGCCACGGGTCATATAGCTGCCTCCCCTGGGCACCCCCTCGGTGCCCTCTGGCCCCAGCCAACCCTTCAGCTGTGTGGGTGCCCTCCAGCACAACCAGTGCCATCCTGTTGGCTGGGATGAGTGTGTGTGGGGAGTGTAATGTGTGTGTGCGGCTGGGATTAGTGTGTGTGGGGAGTGTAATGTGTGTGTGGGGCTGGGATGAGTGTGTGTGGGGAGTGTAATGTGTGTGTGGGGCTGGGATGAGTGTGTGTGGGGAGTGTAATGTGTGTGTGCGGCTGGGATGAGTGTGTGTGGGGAGGGTAATGTGTGTGTGGGGCTGGGATGAGTGTGTGTGGGGAGTGTAATGTGTGTGTGCGGCTGGGATGAGTGTGTGTGGGGAGGGTAATGTGTGTGTGGGGCTGGGATGAGTGTGTGTGGGGAGTGTAATGTGTGTGTGGGGCTGGGATGAGTGTGTGTGGGGAGTGTAATGTGTGTGTGCGGCTGGGATGAGTGTGTGTGGGGAATGCAGTGTGCGTGCGGCTGGGATGAGTGTGTGGGGAGTGTAATGTGTGTGTGTGGCTGGGATGAGTGTGTGTGGGGAGTGTAATGTGTGTGTGGGTCTGGGATGAGTGTGTGTGGGGAGTGTAATGTGTGTGTGGGGCTGGGATGAGTGTGTGTGGGGAGTGTAATGTGTGTGTGGGGCTGGGATGAGTGTGTGTGGGGAGTGTAATGTGTGTGTGGGTCTGGGATGAGTGTGTGTGGGGAGTGTAATGTGTGTGTGGGTCTGGGATGAGTGTGTGTGGGGAGTGTAATGTGTGTGTGGGGCTGGGATGAGTGTGTGTGGGGAGTGTAATGTGTGTGTGGGGCTGGGATGAGTGTGTGTGGGGAGTGTAATGTGTGTGTGAGGCTGGGATGAGTGTGTGTGGGGAGTGTAATGTGTGTGTGCGGCTGGGATGAGTGTGTGTGGGGAGGGTAATGTGTGTGTGCACTGGGATGAGTGTGTGTGGGGAGTGTAATGTGTGTGTGTGGCTGGGATGAGTGTGTGTGGGGAGTGTAATGTGTGTGTGCGGCTGGGATGAGTGTGTGTGGGGAGTGTAATGTGTGTGGGGCTGGGATGAGTGTGTGTGGGGAGTGTAATGTGTGTGTGCGGCTGGGATGAGTGTGTGTGGGGAGTGTAATGTGTGTGGGGCTGGGATGAGTGTGTGTGGGGAGTGTAATGTGTGTGTGGGGCTGGGATGAGTGTGTGTGGGGAGTGTAATGTGTGTGTGCGGCTGGGATGAGTGTGTGTGGGGAGTGTAATGTGTGTGTGGGGCTGGGATGAGTGTGTGTGGGGAGTGTAATGTGTGTGTGCGGCTGGGATGAGTGTGTGTGGGGAGTGTAATGTGTGTGTGTGGCTGGGATGAGTGTGTGTGGGGAGTGTAATGTGTGTGTGCAGCTGGGATGAGTGTGTGTGGGGAGTGTAATGTGTGTGTGTGGCTGGGATGAGTGTGTGTGGGGAGTGTAATGTGTGTGTGCGGCTGGGATGAGTGTGTGTGGGGAGTGTAATGTGTGTGTGCGGCTGGGATGAGTGTGTGTGGGGAGTGTAATGTGTGTGCACGGCTGGGATGTGTGTGTGGGGAGTGTAATGTGTGTGTGCAGCTGGGATGAGTGTGTGTGGGGAGTGTAATGTGTGTGTGTGGCTGGGATGAGTGTGTGTGGGGAGTGTAATGTGTGTGTGCAGCTGGGATGAGTGTGTGTGGGGGAGTGTAATCTGTGTGTGCCGCTGGGATGAGTGTGTGTGGGGAGTGTAATGTGTGTGTGTGGCTGGGATGAGTGTGTGTGGGGAGTGTAATGTGTGTGTGGGGCTGGGATGAGTGTGTGTGGGGAGTGGAATGTGTGTGTGCGGCTGGGATGAGTGTGTGTGGGGAGTGTAATGTGTGTGTGCGGCTGGGATGAGTGTGTGTGGGGAGTGTAATGTGTGTGTGCGGCTGGGATGAGTGTGTGTGGGGAGTGTAATGTGTGTGTGCGGCTGGGATGGTGTATGTGGGGAGTGTAATGAGTGTGTGTGGGGAGTGTAATGTGTGTGTGCGGCTGGGATGAGTGTGTGTGGGGAGTGTAATGTGTGTGTGCGGCTGGGATGAGTGTGTGTGGGGAGTGTAATGTGTGTGTGTGGCTGGGATTAGTGTGTGTGGGGAGTGTAATGTGTGTGTGCGGCTGGGATGAGTGTGTGTGGGAAGTGTAATGTGTGTGTGCGGCTGGGATGAGTGTGTGTGGGGAGTGTAATCTGTGTGTGCCGCTGGGATGAGTGTGTGTGGGGAGTGTAATGTGTGTGTGCGGCTGGGATGGTGTATGTGAGGAGTGTAATGTGTGTGTGCGGGGAGTGTAATGTGTGTGTGCGGCTGGGATGAGCGTGTGGGGAGTGTAATGTGTGTGCGGCTGGGATGAGTGTGTGTGGGGAGTGTAATGTGTGTGCGGCTGGGATGAGTGTGTGTGGGGAGTGTAATGTGTGTGGGGCTGGGATGAGTGTGTGTGGGGAGTGTAATGTGTGTGTGCGGCTGGGATGAGTGTGTGTGGGGAGTGTAATGTGTGTGGGGCTGGGATGAGTGTGTGTGGGGAGTGTAATGTGTGTGTGGCTGGGATGAGTGTGTGTGGGGAGTGTAATGTGTGTGTGTGGCTGGGATGAGTGTGTGTGGGGAGTGTAATGTGTGTGTGTGCGGCTGGGATGAGTGTGTGTGGGGAGTGTAATGTGTGTGTGGGGCTGGGATGAGTGTGTGTGGGGAGTGTAATGTGTGTGTGGGGCTGGGATGAGTGTGTGTGGGGAGTGTAATGTGTGTGTGCGGCTGGGATGAGTGTGTGTGGGGAGTGTAATGTGTGTGGGGCTGGGATGAGTGTGTGTGGGGAGTGTAATGTGTGTGTGCGGCTGGGATGAGTGTGTGTGGGGAGTGTAATGTGTGTGGGGCTGGGATGAGTGTGTGTGGGGAGTGTAATGTGTGTGTGGGGCTGGGATGAGTGTGTGTGGGGAGTGTAATGTGTGTGTGCGGCTGGGATGAGTGTGTGTGGGGAGTGTAATGTGTGTGTGGGGCTGGGATGAGTGTGTGTGGGGAGTGTAATGTGTGTGTGCGGCTGGGATGAGTGTGTGTGGGGAGTGTAATGTGTGTGTGTGGCTGGGATGAGTGTGTGTGGGGAGTGTAATGTGTGTGTGCAGCTGGGATGAGTGTGTGTGGGGAGTGTAATGTGTGTGTGTGGCTGGGATGAGTGTGTGTGGGGAGTGTAATGTGTGTGTGCGGCTGGGATGAGTGTGTGTGGGGAGTGTAATGTGTGTGTGCGGCTGGGATGAGTGTGTGTGGGGAGTGTAATGTGTGTGCACGGCTGGGATGTGTGTGCGGGGAGTGTAATGTGTGTGTGCAGCTGGGATGAGTGTGTGTGGGGAGTGTAATGTGTGTGTGTGGCTGGGATGAGTGTGTGTGGGGAGTGTAATGTGTGTGTGCAGCTGGGATGAGTGTGTGTGGGGGAGTGTAATCTCTGTGTGCCGCTGGGATGAGTGTGTGTGGGGAGTGTAATGTGTGTGTGTGGCTGGGATGAGTGTGTGTGGGGAGTGTAATGTGTGTGTGGGGCTGGGATGAGTGTGTGTGGGGAGTGGAATGTGTGTGTGCGGCTGGGATGAGTGTGTGCGGGGAGTGTAATGTGTGTGTGCGGCTGGGATGAGTGTGTGTGGGGAGTGTAATGTGTGTGTGCGGCTGGGATGAGTGTGTGTGGGGAGTGTAATGTGTGTGTGCGGCTGGGATGGTGTATGTGAGGAGTGTAATGAGTGTGTGTGGGGAGTGTAATGTGTGTGTGCGGCTGGGATGAGTGTGTGTGGGGAGTGTAATGTGTGTGTGCGGCTGGGATGAGTGTGTGTGGGGAGTGTAATGTGTGTGTGCGGCTGGGATGGTGTATGTGAGGAGTGTAATGAGTGTGTGTGGGGAGTGTAATGTGTGTGTGCGGCTGGGATGAGTGTGTGTGGGGAGTGTAATGTGTGTGTGCGGCTGGGATGAGTGTGTGTGGGGAGTGTAATGTGTGTGTGTGGCTGGGATTAGTGTGTGTGGGGAGTGTAATGTGTGTGTGCGGCTGGGATGAGTGTGTGTGGGAAGTGTAATGTGTGTGTGCGGCTGGGATGAGTGTGTGTGGGGAGTGTAATCTGTGTGTGCCGCTGGGATGAGTGTGTGTGGGGAGTGTAATGTGTGTGTGCGGCTGGGATGGTGTATGTGAGGAGTGTAATGTGTGTGTGCGGGGAGTGTAATGTGTGTGTGCGGCTGGGATGAGCGTGTGGGGAGTGTAATGTGTGTGCGGCTGGGATGAGTGTGTGTGGGGAGTGTAATGTGTGTGCGGCTGGGATGAGTGTGTGTGGGGAGTGTAATGTGTGTGGGGCTGGGATGAGTGTGTGTGGGGAGTGTAATGTGTGTGTGCGGCTGGGATGAGTGTGTGTGGGGAGTGTAATGTGTGTGGGGCTGGGATGAGTGTGTGTGGGGAGTGTAATGTGTGTGTGGCTGGGATGAGTGTGTGTGGGGAGTGTAATGTGTGTGTGTGGCTGGGATGAGTGTGTGTGGGGAGTGTAATGTGTGTGTGTGCGGCTGGGATGAGTGTGTGTGGGGAGTGTAATGTGTGTGTGGGGCTGGGATGAGTGTGTGTGGGGAGTGTAATGTGTGTGTGGGGCTGGGATGAGTGTGTGTGGGGAGTGTAATGTGTGTGTGCGGCTGGGATGAGTGTGTGTGGGGAGTGTAATGTGTGTGGGGCTGGGATGAGTGTGTGTGGGGAGTGTAATGTGTGTGTGCGGCTGGGATGAGTGTGTGTGGGGAGTGTAATGTGTGTGGGGCTGGGATGAGTGTGTGTGGGGAGTGTAATGTGTGTGTGGGGCTGGGATGAGTGTGTGTGGGGAGTGTAATGTGTGTGTGCGGCTGGGATGAGTGTGTGTGGGGAGTGTAATGTGTGTGTGGGGCTGGGATGAGTGTGTGTGGGGAGTGTAATGTGTGTGTGCGGCTGGGATGAGTGTGTGTGGGGAGTGTAATGTGTGTGTGGGCTGGGATGAGTGTGTGTGGGGAGTGTAATGTGTGTGCAGCTGGGATGAGTGTGTGTGGGGAGTGTAATGTGTGTGTGTGGCTGGGATGAGTGTGTGTGGGGAGTGTAATGTGTGTGTGCGGCTGGGATGAGTGTGTGTGGGGAGTGTAATGTGTGTGTGCGGCTGGGATGAGTGTGTGTGGGGAGTGTAATGTGTGTGCACGGCTGGGATGTGTGTGTGGGGAGTGTAATGTGTGTGTGCAGCTGGGATGAGTGTGTGTGGGGAGTGTAATGTGTGTGTGTGGCTGGGATGAGTGTGTGTGGGGAGTGTAATGTGTGTGTGCAGCTGGGATGAGTGTGTGTGGGGGAGTGTAATCTGTGTGTGCCGCTGGGATGAGTGTGTGTGGGGAGTGTAATGTGTGTGTGTGGCTGGGATGAGTGTGTGTGGGGAGTGTAATGTGTGTGTGGGGCTGGGATGAGTGTGTGTGGGGAGTGGAATGTGTGTGTGCGGCTGGGATGAGTGTGTGTGGGGAGTGTAATGTGTGTGTGCGGCTGGGATGAGTGTGTGTGGGGAGTGTAATGTGTGTGTGCGGCTGGGATGAGTGTGTGTGGGGAGTGTAATGTGTGTGTGCGGCTGGGATGGTGTATGTGAGGAGTGTAATGAGTGTGTGTGGGGAGTGTAATGTGTGTGTGCGGCTGGGATGAGTGTGTGTGGGGAGTGTAATGTGTGTGTGCGGCTGGGATGAGTGTGTGTGGGGAGTGTAATGTGTGTGTGTGGCTGGGATTAGTGTGTGTGGGGAGTGTAATGTGTGTGTGCGGCTGGGATGAGTGTGTGTGGGGAGTGTAATGTGTGTGTGCGGCTGGGATGAGTGTGTGTGGGGAGTGTAATCTGTGTGTGCCGCTGGGATGAGTGTGTGTGGGGAGTGTAATGTGTGTGTGCGGCTGGGATGGTGTATGTGAGGAGTGTAATGTGTGTGTGCGGGGAGTGTAATGTGTGTGTGTGGCTGGGATGAGCGTGTGGGGAGTGTAATGTGTGTGCGGCTGGGATGAGTGTGTGTGGGGAGTGTAATGTGTGTGCGGCTGGGATGAGTGTGTGTGGGGAGTGTAATTTGTGTGGGGCTGGGATGAGTGTGTGTGGGGAGTGTAATGTGTGTGTGCGGCTGGGATGAGTGTGTGTGGGGAGTGTAATGTGTGTGGGGCTGGGATGAGTGTGTGTGGGGAGTGTAATGTGTGTGTGGCTGGGATGAGTGTGTGTGGGGAGTGTAATGTGTGTGTGTGGCTGGGATGAGTGTGTGTGGGGAGTGTAATGTGTGTGTGTGCGGCTGGGATGAGTGTGTGTGGGGAGTGTAATGTGTGTGTGGGGCTGGGATGAGTGTGTGTGGGGAGTGTAATGTGTGTGTGGGGCTGGGATGAGTGTGTGTGGGGAGTGTAATGTGTGTGTGCGGCTGGGATGAGTGTGTGTGGGGAGTGTAATGTGTGTGGGGCTGGGATGAGTGTGTGTGGGGAGTGTAATGTGTGTGTGCGGCTGGGATGAGTGTGTGTGGGGAGTGTAATGTGTGTGGGGCTGGGATGAGTGTGTGTGGGGAGTGTAATGTGTGTGTGGGGCTGGGATGAGTGTGTGTGGGGAGTGTAATGTGTGTGTGCGGCTGGGATGAGTGTGTGTGGGGAGTGTAATGTGTGTGTGGGGCTGGGATGAGTGTGTGTGGGGAGTGTAATGTGTGTGTGCGGCTGGGATGAGTGTGTGTGGGGAGTGTAATGTGTGTGTGTGGCTGGGATGAGTGTGTGTGGGGAGTGTAATGTGTGTGTGCAGCTGGGATGAGTGTGTGTGGGGAGTGTAATGTGTGTGTGTGGCTGGGATGAGTGTGTGTGGGGAGTGTAATGTGTGTGTGCGGCTGGGATGAGTGTGTGTGGGGAGTGTAATGTGTGTGTGCGGCTGGGATGAGTGTGTGTGGGGAGTGTAATGTGTGTGCACGGCTGGGATGTGTGTGTGGGGAGTGTAATGTGTGTGCAGCTGGGATGAGTGTGTGTGGGGAGTGTAATGTGTGTGTGTGGCTGGGATGAGTGTGTGTGGGGAGTGTAATGTGTGTGTGCAGCTGGGATGAGTGTGTGTGGGGGAGTGTAATCTGTGTGTGCCGCTGGGATGAGTGTGTGTGGGGAGTGTAATGTGTGCGTGTGGCTGGGATGAGTGTGTGTGGGGAGTGTAATGTGTGTGTGGGGCTGGGATGAGTGTGTGTGGGGAGTGGAATGTGTGTGTGCGGCTGGGATGAGTGTGTGTGGGGAGTGTAATGTGTGTGTGCGGCTGGGATGAGTGTGTGTGGGGAGTGTAATGTGTGTGTGCGGCTGGGATGAGTGTGTGTGGGGAGTGTAATGTGTGTGTGCGGCTGGGATGGTGTATGTGAGGAGTGTAATGAGTGTGTGTGGGGAGTGTAATGTGTGTGTGCGGCTGGGATGAGTGTGTGTGGGGAGTGTAATGTGTGTGTGCGGCTGGGATGAGTGTGTGTGGGGAGTGTAATGTGTGTGTGTGGCTGGGATTAGTGTGTGTGGGGAGTGTAATGTGTGTGTGCGGCTGGGATGAGTGTGTGTGGGAAGTGTAATGTGTGTGTGCGGCTGGGATGAGTGTGTGTGGGGAGTGTAATCTGTGTGTGCCGCTGAAATGAGTGTGTGTGGGGAGTGTAATGTGTGTGTGCGGCTGGGATGGTGTATGTGAGGAGTGTAATGTGTGTGTGCGGGGAGTGTAATGTGTGTGTGCGGCTGGGGATGAGCGTGTGGGGAGTGTAATGTGTGTGCGGCTGGGATGAGTGTGTGTGGGGAGTGTAATGTGTGTGCGGCTGGGATGAGTGTGTGTGGGGAGTGTAATGTGTGTGGGGCTGGGATGAGTGTGTGTGGGGAGTGTAATGTGTGTGTGCGGCTGGGATGAGTGTGTGTGGGGAGTGTAATGTGTGTGGGGCTGGGATGAGTGTGTGTGGGGAGTGTAATGTTTGTGTGGCTGGGATGAGTGTGTGTGGGGAGTGTAATGTGTGTGTGTGGCTGGGATGAGTGTGTGTGGGGAGTGTAATGTGTGTGTGTGCGGCTGGGATGAGTGTGTGTGGGGAGTGTAATGTGTGTGTGGGGCTGGGATGAGTGTGTGTGGGGAGTGTAATGTGTGTGTGGGGCTGGGATGAGTGTGTGTGGGGAGTGTAATGTGTGTGTGCGGCTGGGATGAGTGTGTGTGGGGAGTGTAATGTGTGTGGGGCTGGGATGAGTGTGTGTGGGGAGTGTAATGTGTGTGTGCGGCTGGGATGAGTGTGTGTGGGGAGTGTAATGTGTGTGGGGCTGGGATGAGTGTGTGTGGGGAGTGTAATGTGTGTGTGGGGCTGGGATGAGTGTGTGTGGGGAGTGTAATGTGTGTGTGCGGCTGGGATGAGTGTGTGTGGGGAGTGTAATGTGTGTGTGCGGCTGGGATGAGTGTGTGTGGGGAGTGTAATGTGTGTGTGCGGCTGGGATGAGTGTGTGTGGGGAGTGTAATGTGTGTGGGGCTGGGATGAGTGTGTGTGGGGAGTGTAATGTGTGTGTGGGGCTGGGATGAGTGTGTGTGGGGAGTGTAATGTGTGTGTGTGGCTGGGATGAGTGTGTGTGGGGAGTGTAATGTGTGTGTGCGGCTGGGATGAGTGTGTGTGGGGAGGGTAATGTGTGTGTGCGGCTGGGATGAGTGTGTGTGGGGAGTGTAATGTGTGTGCACGGCTGGGATGTGTGTGTGGGGAGTGTAATGTGTGTGTGCAGCTGGGATGAGTGTGTGTGGGGAGTGTAATGTGTGTGTGTGGCTGGGATGAGTGTGTGTGGGGAGTGTAATGTGTGTGTGCAGCTGGGATGAGTGTGTGTGGGGGAGTGTAATCTCTGTGTGCCGCTGGGATGAGTGTGTGTGGGGAGTGTAATGTGTGTGTGTGGCTGGGATGAGTGTGTGTGGGGAGTGTAATGTGTGTGTGGGGCGGGATGAGTGTGTGGGGGGAGTGGAATGTGTGTGTGCGGCTGGGATGAGTGTGTGTGGGGAGTGTAATGTGTGTGTGCGGCTGGGATGAGTGTGTGTGGGGAGTGTAATGTGTGTGTGCGGCTGGGATGAGTGTGTGTGGGGAGTGTAATGTGTGTGTGCGGTGGGATGGTGTATTGGGGAGTGTAATGAGTGTGTGGGGAGTGTAATGAGTGTGTGCGGCTGGGATGAGTGTGTGTGGGGAGTGTAATGTGTGTGTGCGGCTGGGATGGTGTATGTGAGGAGTGTAATGAGTGTGTGTGGGGAGTGTAATGTGTGTGCGGCTGGGATGAGTGTGTGTGGGGAGTGTAATGTGTGTGTGCGGCTGGGAGTGTGTGTGGGGAGTGTAATGTGTGTGTGGCTGGGATTAGTGTGTGTGGGGAGTGTAATGTGGTGTGCGGCTGGGATGAGTGTGTGTGGGAAGTGTAATGTGTGTGTGCGGCTGGGATGAGTGTGTGTGGGGAGTGTAATCTGTGTGTGCCGCTGGGATGAGTGTGTGTGGGGAGTGTAATGTGTGTGTGCGGCTGGGATGGTGTATGTGAGGAGTGTAATGTGTGTGTGCGGGGAGTGTAATGTGTGTGTGCGGCTGGGATGAGCGTGTGGGGAGTGTAATGTGTGTGCGGCTGGGATGAGTGTGTGTGGGGAGTGTAATGTGTGTGCGGCTGGGATGAGTGTGTGTGGGGAGTGTAATGTGTGTGGGGCTGGGATGAGTGTGTGTGGGGAGTGTAATGTGTGTGTGCGGCTGGGATGAGTGTGTGTGGGGAGTGTAATGTTTGTGGGGCTGGGATGAGTGTGTGTGGGGAGTGTAATGTGTGTGTGGCTGGGATGAGTGTGTGTGGGGAGTGTATGTGTGTGTGTGGCTGGGATGAGTGTGTGTGGGGAGTGTAATGTGTGTGTGTGCGGCTGGGATGAGTGTGTGTGGGGAGTGTAATGTGTGTGTGGGGCTGGGATGAGTGTGTGTGGGGAGTGTAATGTGTGTGTGGGGCTGGGATGAGTGTGTGTGGGGAGTGTAATGTGTGTGTGCGGCTGGGATGAGTGTGTGTGGGGAGTGTAATGTGTGTGGGGCTGGGATGAGTGTGTGTGGGGAGTGTAATGTGTGTGTGCGGCTGGGATGAGTGTGTGTGGGGAGTGTAATGTGTGTGGGGCTGGGATGAGTGTGTGTGGGGAGTGTAATGTGTGTGTGGGCTGGGATGAGTGTGTGTGGGGAGTGTAATGTGTGTGTGCGGCTGGGATGAGTGTGTGTGGGGAGTGTAATGTGTGTGTGGGGCTGGGATGAGTGTGTGTGGGGAGTGTAATGTGTGTGTGCGGCTGGGATGAGTGTGTGTGGGGAGTGTAATGTGTGTGTGTGGCTGGGATGAGTGTGTGTGGGGAGTGTAATGTGTGTGTGCAGGCTGGGATGAGTGTGTGTGGGGAGTGTAATGTGTGTGTGTGGCTGGGATGAGTGTGTGTGGGGAGTGTAATGTGTGTGTGCGGCTGGGATGAGTGTGTGTGGGGAGTGTAATGTGTGTGTGCGGCTGGGATGAGTGTGTGTGGGGAGTGTAATGTGTGTGCACGGCTGGGATGTGTGTGTGGGGAGTGTAATGTGTGTGTGCAGCTGGGATGAGTGTGTGTGGGGAGTGTAATGTGTGTGTGTGGCTGGGATGAGTGTGTGTGGGGAGTGTAATGTGTGTGTGCAGCTGGGATGAGTGTGTGTGGGGGAGTGTAATCTGTGTGTGCCGCTGGGATGAGTGTGTGTGGGGAGTGTAATGTGTGTGTGTGGCTGGGATGAGTGTGTGTGGGGAGTGTAATGTGTGTGTGGGGCTGGGATGAGTGTGTGTGGGGAGTGTAATGTGTGTGTGCGGCTGGAATGAGTGTGTGTGGGGAGTGTAATGTGTGTGTGCGGCTGGGATGAGTGTGTGTGGGGAGTGTAATGTGTGTGTGCGGCTGGGATGGTGTATGGAGAGTGTGTGTGGGGAGTGTAATGTGTGTGTGCGGCTGGGATGAGTGTGTGTGGGGAGTGTAATGTGTGTGTGCGGCTGGGATGAGTGTGTGTGGGGAGTGTAATGTGTGTGTGCGGCTGGGATGAGTGTGTGTGGGGAGTGTTAATGTGTGTGGGCCTGGGATGAGTGTGTGTGGGGAGTGTAATGTGTGTGCGGCTGGGATGAGTGTGTGTGGGGAGTGTAATGTGTGTGCTGTGGGCTGGGATGAGTGTGTGTGGGGAGTGTAATGTGTGTGTGCGGCTGGGATGAGTGTGTGTGGGGAGTGTAAGTGTGTGTGCGGCCTGGGATGAGTTGTGTGTGGGAGTGTAATGTGTGTGTGCGGCTGGGATGAGTGTGTGGGGGAGTTGTAATGTGTGTGTGCGGCTGGGATGAGTGTGTGTGGGGAGTGTAATGTGTGTGTGGGCTGGGATGAGTGTGTGTGGGAGTGTAATGTGTGTGTGCGGCTGGGATGAGTGTGTGTGGGGAGTGTAATGTGTGTGGGGCTGGGATGAGTGTGTGTGGGGAGTGTAATGTGTGTGTGGCTGGGATGAGTGTGTGTGGGGAGTGTAATGTGTGTGTGTGGCTGGGATGAGTGTGTGTGGGGAGTGTAATGTGTGTGTGTGCGGCTGGGATGAGTGTGTGTGGGGAGTGTAATGTGTGTGTGGGGCTGGGATGAGTGTGTGTGGGGAGTGTAATGTGTGTGTGGGGCTGGGATGAGTGTGTGTGGGGAGTGTAATGTGTGTGTGCGGCTGGGATGAGTGTGTGTGGGGAGTGTAATGTGTGTGGGGCTGGGATGAGTGTGTGTGGGGAGTGTAATGTGTGTGTGCGGCTGGGATGAGTGTGTGTGGGGAGTGTAATGTGTGTGGGGCTGGGATGAGTGTGTGTGGGGAGTGTAATGTGTGTGTGGGGCTGGGATGAGTGTGTGTGGGGAGTGTAATGTGTGTGTGCGGCTGGGATGAGTGTGTGTGGGGAGTGTAATGTGTGTGTGGGGCTGGGATGAGTGTGTGTGGGGAGTGTAATGTGTGTGTGCGGCTGGGATGAGTGTGTGTGGGGAGTGTAATGTGTGTGTGTGGCTGGGATGAGTGTGTGTGGGGAGTGTAATGTGTGTGTGCAGCTGGGATGAATGTGTGTGGGGAGTGTAATGTGTGTGTGTGGCTGGGATGAGTGTGTGTGGGGAGTGTAATGTGTGTGTGCGGCTGGGATGAGTGTGTGTGGGGAGTGTAATGTGTGTGTGCGGCTGGGATGAGTGTGTGTGGGGAGTGTAATGTGTTTGCACGGCTGGGATGTGTGTGTGGGGAGTGTAATGTGTGTGTGCAGCTGGGATGAGTGTGTGTGGGGAGTGTAATGTGTGTGTGTGGCTGGGATGAGTGTGTGTGGGGAGTGTAATGTGTGTGTGCAGCTGGGATGAGTGTGTGTGGGGGAGTGTAATCTGTGTGTGCCGCTGGGATGAGTGTGTGTGGGGAGTGTAATGTGTGTGTGTGGCTGGGATGAGTGTGTGTGGGGAGTGTAATGTGTGTGTGGGGCTGGGATGAGTGTGTGTGGGGAGTGGAATGTGTGTGTGCGGCTGGGATGAGTGTGTGTGGGGAGTGTAATGTGTGTGTGCAGCTGGGATGAGTGTGTGTGGGGAGTGTAATGTGTGTGTGCGGCTGGGATGAGTGTGTGTGGGGAGTGTAATGTGTGTGTGCGGCTGGGATGGTGTATGTGAGGAGTGTAATGAGTGTGTGTGGGGAGTGTATGTGTGTGTGCGGCTGGGATGAGTGTGTGTGGGGAGTGTAATGTGTGTGTGCGGCTGGGATGAGTGTGTGTGGGGAGTGTAATGTGTGTGTGTGGCTGGGATGAGTGTGTGTGGGGAGTGTAATGTGTGTGTGCGGCTGGGATGAGTGTGTGTGGGAAGTGTAATGTGTGTGTGCGGCTGGGATGAGTGTGTGTGGGGAGTGTAATCTGTGTGTGCCGCTGGGATGAGTGTGTGTGGGGAGTGTAATGTGTGTGTGCGGCTGGGATGGTGTAGGTGAGGAGTGAATGTGTGTGGGGGATGTAATGTGTGTGTGCGGCTGGATGAGCGTGTGGGGAGTGTAATGTGTGTGTGCGGCTGGTATGAGTGTTGTGGGGAGTGTAATGTGTGTGTGCGGCTGGGATGAGTGGTGTGGGGAGTGTAATGTGTGGTGGGGCTGGGATGGTGTATGTGGGCGTGTAATGTGTGTGCGCGGCTGGGATGAGTGTGTGTGGGGAGTGTAATGTGTGTGTGCGGCTGGGATGAGTGTGTTGGGGAGTGTAATGTGTGTGTGAGGCTGGGATGAGTGTGTGTGGGGAGTGTAATGTGTGTGCGGCTGGGATGAGTGTGTGTGGGGAATGCAGTGGTGTGTGCGGCTGGGATGAGTGTGTGTGGGAGTGTAATGTGGGTGTGCGGCTGGGATGAGTGTGTGTGGGGGTGTAATGTGTGTGCGGCTGGGATGAGTGTGTGTGGGGAGTGTAATGTGTGTGTGCGGCTGGGATGAGTGTGTGTGGGGAGTGTAATGTGTGTGGGGCTGGGATGAGTGTGTGTGGGGAGTGTAATGTGTGTGTGCGGCTGGGATGAGTGTGTGTGGGGAGTGTAATGTGTGTGTGCGGCTGGGATGAGTGTGTGTGGGGAGTGTAATGTGTGTGTGCGGCTGGGATGAGTGTGTGTGGGGAGTGTAATGTGTGTGTGCGGCTGGGATGAGTGTGTGTGGGGAGTGTAATGTGTGTGGGGCTGGGATGAGTGTGTGTGGGGAGTGTAATGTGTGTGTGCGGCTGGGATGAGTGTGTGTGGGGAGTGTAATGTGTGTGTGCGGCTGGGATGAGTGTGTGTGGGGAGTGTAATGTGTGTGTGGGGCTGGGATGAGTGTGTGTGGGGCTGGGATGAGTGTGTGTGGGGAGTGTAATGTGTGTGTGCGGCTGGGATGGTGTATGTGAGGAGTGTAATGTGTGTGTGCGGGGAGTGTAATGTGTGTGTGCGGCTGGGATGAGTGTGTGGGGAGTGTAATGTGTGTGTGCGGCTGGGATGAGTGTGTGTGGGGAGTGTAATGTGTGTGTGCGGCTGGGATGAGTGTGTGTGGGGAGTGTAATGTGTGTGTGTGGCTGGGATGAGTGTGTGTGGGGAGTGTAATGTGTGTGTGCGGCTGGGATGAGTGTGTGTGGGAAGTGTAATGTGTGTGTGCGGCTGGGATGAGTGTGTGTGGGGAGTGTAATCTGTGTGTGCCGCTGGGATGAGTGTGTGTGGGGAGTGTAATGTGTGTGTGCGGCTGGGATGAGTGTGTGTGGGGAGTGTAATGTGTGTGTGAGGCTGGGATGAGTGTGTGTGGGGAGTGTAATGTGTGTGTGCGGCTGGGATGGTGTATGTGAGGAGTGTAATGTGTGTGTGCGGCTGGGATGAGCGTGTGGGGAGTGTAATGTGTGTGTGCGGCTGGGATGAGTGTGTGTGGGGAGTGTAATGTGTGTGTGTGGCTGGGATTAGTGTGTGTGGGGAGTGTAATGTGTGTGTGCGGCTGGGATGAGTGTGTGGGGAGTGTAATGTGTGTGTGCGGCTGGGATGAGTGTGTGTGGGGAGTGTAATTGTGTGTGCCGCTGGGATGAGTGTGTGTGGGGAGTGTAATGTGTGTGTGCTGGCTGGGATGGTGTATGTGAGGAGTGTAATGTGTGTGTGCGGGGAGTGTAATGTGTGGTGCGGCTGGGATGAGCGTGTGTGGGGAGTGTAATGTGTGTGTCGGCTGGGATGAGTGTGTGTGGGGAGTGTAATGTGTGTGCGGCTGGGATGAGTGTGTGTGGGGAGTGTAATGTGTGTGGGGCTGGATGAGTGTGTGTGGGGAGTGTAATGTGTGTGTGCGGCTGGGATGAGTGTGTGTGGGGAGTGTAATGTGTGTGTGCGGCTGGGATGGAGTGTGTGTGGGGAGTGTAAGTGTGTGTGGGGCGGGGATGAGTGTGTGTGGGGAGTGTAATGTGTGTGTGGGGCTGGGATGAGTGTTGTGTGGGGAGTGTAATGGTTTGTGGGGCTGGGATGAGTGTGTGTGGGGAGTGTAATGTGTGTGTGGCTGGGATGAGTGTGTGTGGGGAGTGTAATGTGTGTGTGTGGCTGGGATGAGTGTGTGTGGGGAGTGTAATGTGTGTGTGTGCGGCTGGGATGAGTGTGTGTGGGGAGTGTAATGTGTGTGTGGGGCTGGGATGAGTGTGTGTGGGGAGTGTAATGTGTGTGTGGGGCTGGGATGAGTGTGTGTGGGGAGTGTAATGTGTGTGTGCGGCTGGGATGAGTGTGTGTGGGGAGTGTAATGTGTGTGGGGCTGGGATGAGTGTGTGTGGGGAGTGTAATGTGTGTGTGCGGCTGGGATGAGTGTGTGTGGGGAGTGTAATGTGTGTGGGGCTGGGATGAGTGTGTGTGGGGAGTGTAATGTGTGTGTGGGGCTGGGATGAGTGTGTGTGGGGAGTGTAATGTGTGTGTGCGGCTGGGATGAGTGTGTGTGGGGAGTGTAATGTGTGTGTGGGGCAGGGATGAGTGTGTGTGGGGAGTGTAATGTGTGTGTGCGGCTGGGATGAGTGTGTGTGGGGAGTGTAATGTGTGTGTGTGGCTGGGATGAGTGTGTGTGGGGAGTGTAATGTGTGTGTGCAGCTGGGATGAGTGTGTGTGGGGAGTGTAATGTGTGTGTGTGGCTGGGATGAGTGTGTGTGGGGAGTGTAATGTGTGTGTGCGGCTGGGATGAGTGTGTGTGGGGAGTGTAATGTGTGTGTGCGGCTGGGATGAGTGTGTGTGGGGAGTGTAATGTGTGTGCACGGCTGGGATGTGTGTGTGGGGAGTGTAATGTGTGTGTGCAGGCTGGGATGAGTGTGTGTGGGGAGTGTAATGTGTGTGTGTGGCTGGGATGAGTGTGTGTGGGGAGTGTAATGTGTGTGTGCAGCTGGGATGAGTGTGTGTGGGGGAGTGTAATCTGTGTGTGCCGCTGGGATGAGTGTGTGTGGGGAGTGTAATGTGTGTGTGTGGCTGGGATGAGTGTGTGTGGGGAGTGTAATGTGTGTGTGGGGCTGGGATGAGTGTGTGTGGGGAGTGTAATGTGTGTGTGCGGCTGGAATGAGTGTGTGTGGGGAGTGTAATGTGTGTGTGCGGCTGGGATGAGTGTGTGTGGGGAGTGTAATGTGTGTGTGCGGCTGGGATGGTGTATGTGAGGAGTGTAATGAGTGTGTGTGGGGAGTGTAATGTGTGTGTGCGGCTGGGATGAGTGTGTGTGGGGAGTGTAATGTGTGTGTGCGGCTGGGATGAGTGTGTGTGGGGAGTGTAATGTGTGTGTGTGGCTGGGATTAGTGTGTGTGGGGAGTGTAATGTGTGTGTGCGGCTGGGATGAGTGTGTGTGGGAAGTGTAATGTGTGTGTGCGGCTGGGATGAGTGTGTGTGGGGAGTGTAATCTGTGTGTGCCGCTGGGATGAGTGTGTGTGGGGAGTGTAATGTGTGTGTGCGGCTGGGATGGTGTATGTGAGGAGTGTAATGTGTGTGTGCGGGGAGTGTAATGTGTGTGTGCGGCTGGGATGAGCGTGTGGGGAGTGTAATGTGTGTGCGGCTGGGATGAGTGTGTGTGGGGAGTGTAATGTGTGTGCGGCTGGGATGAGTGTGTGTGGGGAGTGTAATGTGTGTGGGGCTGGGATGAGTGTGTGTGGGGAGTGTAATGTGTGTGTGCGGCTGGGATGAGTGTGTGTGGGGAGTGTAATGTGTGTGGGGCTGGGATGAGTGTGTGTGGGGAGTGTAATGTGTGTGTGGCTGGGATGAGTGTGTGTGGGGAGTGTAATGTGTGTGTGTGGCTGGGATGAGTGTGTGTGGGGAGTGTAATGTGTGTGTGTGCGGCTGGGATGAGTGTGTGTGGGGAGTGTAATGTGTGTGTGGGGCTGGGATGAGTGTGTGTGGGGAGTGTAATGTGTGTGTGGGGCTGGGATGAGTGTGTGTGGGGAGTGTAATGTGTGTGTGCGGCTGGGATGAGTGTGTGTGGGGAGTGTAATGTGTGTGGGGCTGGGATGAGTGTGTGTGGGGAGTGTAATGTGTGTGTGCGGCTGGGATGAGTGTGTGTGGGGAGTGTAATGTGTGTGGGGCTGGGATGAGTGTGTGTGGGGAGTGTAATGTGTGTGTGGGGCTGGGATGAGTGTGTGTGGGGAGTGTAATGTGTGTGTGCGGCTGGGATGAGTGTGTGTGGGGAGTGTAATGTGTGTGTGGGGCTGGGATGAGTGTGTGTGGGGAGTGTAATGTGTGTGTGCGGCTGGGATGAGTGTGTGTGGGGAGTGTAATGTGTGTGTGTGGCTGGGATGAGTGTGTGTGGGGAGTGTAATGTGTGTGTGCAGCTGGGATGAATGTGTGTGGGGAGTGTAATGTGTGTGTGTGGCTGGGATGAGTGTGTGTGGGGAGTGTAATGTGTGTGTGCGGCTGGGATGAGTGTGTGTGGGGAGTGTAATGTGTGTGTGCGGCTGGGATGAGTGTGTGTGGGGAGTGTAATGTGTGTTGCACGGCTGGGATGTGTGTGTGGGGAGTGTAATGTGTGTGTGCAGCTGGGATGAGTGTGTGTGGGGAGTGTAATGTGTGTGTGTGGCTGGGATGAGTGTGTGTGGGGAGTGTAATGTGTGTGTGCAGCTGGGATGAGTGTGTGTGGGGGAGTGTAATCTGTGTGTGCCGCTGGGATGAGTGTGTGTGGGGAGTGTAATGTGTGTGTGTGGCTGGGATGAGTGTGTGTGGGGAGTGTAATGTGTGTGTGGGGCTGGGATGAGTGTGTGTGGGGAGTGGAATGTGTGTGTGCGGCTGGGATGAGTGTGTGTGGGGAGTGTAATGTGTGTGTGCGGCTGGGATGAGTGTGTGTGGGGAGTGTAATGTGTGTGTGCGGCTGGGATGAGTGTGTGTGGGGAGTGTAATGTGTGTGTGCGGCTGGGATGGGTATGTGAGGAGTGTCATGAGTGTGTGTGGGGAGTGTAATGTGTGTGTGCGGCTGGGATGAGTGTGTGTGGGGAGTGTAATGTGTGTGTGCGGCTGGGATGAGTGTGTGTGGGGAGTGTAATGTGTGTGTGTGGCTGGGATGAGTGTGTGTGGGGAGTGTAATGTGTGTGTGCGGCTGGGATGAGTGTGTGTGGGAAGTGTAATGTGTGTGTGCGGCTGGGATGAGTGTGTGTGGGGAGTGTAATCTGTGTGTGCCGCTGGGATGAGTGTGTGTGGGGAGTGTAATGTGTGTGTGCGGCTGGGATGGTGTATGTGAGGAGTGTAATGTGTGTGTGCGGGGAGTGTAATGTGTGTGTGCGGCTGGGATGAGCGTGTGGGGAGTGTAATGTGTGTGTGCGGCTGGTATGAGTGTGTGTGGGGAGTGTAATGTGTGTGTGCGGCTGGGATGAGTGTGTGTGGGGAGTGTAATGTGTGTGTGGGGCTGGGATGGTGTATGTGAGGCGTGTAATGTGTGTGCGCGGCTGGGATGAGTGTGTGTGGGGAGTGTAATGTGTGTGTGCGGCTGGGATGAGTGTGTTTGGGGAGTGTAATGTGTGTGTGAGGCTGGGATGAGTGTGTGTGGGGAGTGTAATGTGTGTGTGCGGCTGGGATGAGTGTGTGTGGGGAATGCAGTGTGTGTGCGGCTGGGATGAGTGTGTGTGGGGAGTGTAATGTGTGTGTGCGGCTGGGATGAGTGTGTGTGGGGAGTGTAATGTGTGTGTGCGGCTGGGATGAGTGTGTGTGGGGAGTGTAATGTGTGTGTGCGGCTGGGATGAGTGTGTGTGGGGAGTGTAATGTGTGTGGGGCTGGGATGAGTGTGTGTGGGGAGTGTAATGTGTGTGTGCGGCTGGGATGAGTGTGTGTGGGGAGTGTAATGTGTGTGTGCGGCTGGGATGAGTGTGTGTGGGGAGTGTAATGTGTGTGTGCGGCTGGGATGAGTGTGTGTGGGGAGTGTAATGTGTGTGTGCGGCTGGGATGAGTGTGTGTGGGGAGTGTAATGTGTGTGGGGCTGGGATGAGTGTGTGTGGGGAGTGTAATGTGTGTGTGCGGCTGGGATGAGTGTGTGTGGGGAGTGTAATGTGTGTGTGCGGCTGGGATGAGTGTGTGTGGGGAGTGTAATGTGTGTGTGGGGCTGGGATGAGTGTGTGTGGGGCTGGGATGAGTGTGTGTGGGGAGTGTAATGTGTGTGTGCGGCTGGGATGGTGTATGTGAGGAGTGTAATGTGTGTGTGCGGGGAGTGTAATGTGTGTGTGCGGCTGGGATGAGTGTGTGGGGAGTGTAATGTGTGTGTGCGGCTGGGATGAGTGTGTGTGGGGAGTGTAATGTGTGTGTGCGGCTGGGATGAGTGTGTGTGGGGAGTGTAATGTGTGTGTGTGGCTGGGATGAGTGTGTGTGGGGAGTGTAATGTGTGTGTGCGGCTGGGATGAGTGTGTGTGGGAAGTGTAATGTGTGTGTGCGGCTGGGATGAGTGTGTGTGGGGAGTGTAATCTGTGTGTGCCGCTGGGATGAGTGTGTGTGGGGAGTGTAATGTGTGTGTGCGGCTGGGATGAGTGTGTGTGGGGAGTGTAATGTGTGTGTGAGGCTGGGATGAGTGTGTGTGGGGAGTGTAATGTGTGTGTGCGGCTGGGATGGTGTATGTGAGGAGTGTAATGTGTGTGTGCGGCTGGGATGAGCGTGTGGGGAGTGTAATGTGTGTGTGCGGCTGGTATGAGTGTGTGTGGGGAGTGTAATGTGTGTGTGCGGCTGGGATGAGTGTGTGTGAGGCGTGTAATGTGTGTGTGCGGCTGGGATGAGTGTGTGTGGGGAGTGTAATGTGTGTGTGCGGCTGGGATGAGTGTGTGTGGGGAGTGTAATGTGTGTGTGCGGCTGGGATGAGTGTGTGTGGGGAGTGTAATGTGTGTGTGAGGCTGGGATGAGTGTGTGTGGGGAGTGTAATGTGTGTGTGAGGCTGGGATGAGTGTGTGTGGGGAGTGTAATGTGTGTGTGCGGCTGGGATGAGTGTGTGTGCGGAGTGTAATGTGTGTGTGAGGCTGGGATGAGTGTGTGTGGGGAGTGCAATGTGTGTGTGCGGCTGGGATGAGTGTGTGTGGGGAGTGCAGTGTGTGTGCGGCTGGGATGAGTGTGTGTGGGGAGTGTAATGTGTGTGTGCGGCTGGGATGAGTGTGTGTGGGGAGTGTAATGTGTGTGTGCGGCTGGGATGAGTGTGTGTGGGGAGTGTAATGTGTGTGTGGCTGGGATGAGTGTGTGTGGGGAGGGTAATGTGTGTGTGAGGCTGCGGTGAGTGTGTGTGGGGATTGTAATGTGTGTGTGCAGCTGGGATGAGTGTGTGTGGGGAGTGTAATGTGTGTGTGCGGCTGGGATGAGTGTGTGTGGGGTGTGTAATGTGTGTGTGCGGCTGGGATGAGTGTGTGTGGGGAGTATAATGTGTGTGTGCGGATGGGATGAGGGTGTGTGGGGAGTGTAATGTGTGTGTGCGGCTAGGATGAGTGTGTGTGGGGAGTGTAATGTGTGTGTGCGGCTGGGATGAGTGTGTGTGGGGAGTGTAATGTGTGTGTGCGGATGGGTTGAGGGTGTGTGGGGAGTGTAATGTATGTGTGCGGATGGGATGAGTGTGTGTGGGGAGTGTAATGTGTGTGTGCGGCTGGGATGAGTGTGTGTGGGGAGTGTAATGTGTGTGTGGCTGGGATGTGTGTGTGTGGGGAGGGTAATGTGTGTGAGGCTGCGGTGAGTGTGTGTGGGGAGTGTAATGTGTGTGTGAGGCTGGGATGAGTGTGTGTGGGGAGTGTAATGTGTGTGTGCGGCTGGGATGAGTGTGTGTGGGGAGTGTAATGTGTGTGTGAGGCTGGGATGAGTGTGTGTGGGGAGTGTAATGTGTGTGTGGCTGGGATGAGTGTGTGTGGGGTGTGTAATGTGTGCGTGCGGCTGGGATGAGTGTGTGTGGGGAGTGTAATGTGTGTGTGCGGCTGGGATGGTGTATGTGAGGAGTGTAATGTGTGTGTGCGGGGAGTGTAATGTGTGTGTGCGGCTGGGATGAGTGTGTGGGGAGTGTAATGTGTGTGTGCGGCTGGGATGAGTGTGTGTGGGGAGTGTAATGTGTGTGTGCGGCTGGGATGAGTGTGTGTGGGGAGTGTAATGTGTGTGTGTGGCTGGAATGAGTGTGTGTGGGGAGTGTAATGTGTGTGTGCGGCTGGGATGAGTGTGTGTGGGAAGTGTAATGTGTGTGTGCGGCTGGGATGAGTGTGTGTGGGGAGTGTAATCTGTGTGTGCCGCTGGGATGAGTGTGTGTGGGGAGTGTAATGTGTGTGTGCGGCTGGGATGAGTGTGTGTGGGGAGTGTAATGTGTGTGTGAGGCTGGGATGAGTGTGTGTGGGGAGTGTAATGTGTGTGTGCGGCTGAGATGGTGTATGTGAGGAGTGTAATGTGTGTGTGCGGCTGGGATGAGCGTGTGGGGAGTGTAATGTGTGTGTGTGGCTGGGATGAGTGTGTGTGGGGAGTGTAATGTGTGTGTGCGGCTGGGATGAGCGTGTGGGGAGTGTAATGTGTGTGTGCGGCTGGTATGAGTGTGTGTGGGGAGTGTAATGTGTGTGTGGGGCTGGGATGGTGTATGTGAGGCGTGTAATGTGTGTGTGCGGCTGGGATGAGTGTGTGTGGGGAGTGTAATGTGTGTGTGCGGCTGGGATGAGTGTGTGTGGGGAGTGTAATGTGTGTGTGCGGCTGGGATGAGTGTGTGTGGGGAGTGTAATGTGTGTGTGAGGCTGGGATGAGTGTGTGTGGGGAGTGTAATGTGTGTGTGAGGCTGGGATGAGTGTGTGTGGGGAGTGTAATGTGTGTGTGCGGCTGGGATGAGTGTGTGTGGGGAGTGTAATGTGTGTGTGAGGCTGGGATGAGTGTGTGTGGGGAGTGCAATGTGTGTGTGCGGCTGGGATGAGTGTGTGTGGGGAGTGCAGTGTGTGTGCGGCTGGGATGAGTGTGTGTGGGGAGTGTAATGTGTGTGTGCGGCTGGGATGAGTGTGTGTGGGGAGTGTAATGTGTGTGTGCGGCTGGGATGAGTGTGTGTGGGGAGTGTAATGTGTGTGTGGCTGGGATGAGTGTGTGTGGGGAGTGTAATGTGTGTGTGAGGCTGCGGTGAGTGTGTGTGGGGAGTGTAATGTGTGTGTGCAGCTGGGATGAGTGTGTGTGGGGATTGTAATGTGTGTGTGCGGCTGGGATGAGTGTGTGTGGGGTGTGTAATGTGTGTGTGCGGCTGGGATGAGTGTGTGTGGGGAGTATAATGTGTGTGTGCGGATGGGATGAGGGTGTGTGGGGAGTGTAATATGTGTGTGCGGCTAGGATGAGTGTGTGTGGGGAGTGTAATGTGTGTGTGCGGCTGGGATGAGTGTGTGTGGGGAGTGTAATGTGTGTGTGCGGATGGGATGAGGGTGTGTGGGGAGTGTAATGTATGTGTGCGGATGGGATGAGTGTGTGTGGGGAGTGTAATGTGTGTGTGCGGCTGGGATGAGTGTGTGTGGGGAGTGTAATGTGTGTGTGTGGCTGGGATGAGTGTGTGTGGGGAGTGTAATGTGTGTATGTGGCTGGGATGAGTGTGTGTGGGGAGTGTAATGTGTGTGTGCGGCTGGGATGAGTGTGTGTGGGGAGTGTAATGTGTGTGTGGCTGGGATGTGTGTGTGTGGGGAGGGTAATGTGTGTGAGGCTGCGGTGAGTGTGTGTGGGGAGTGTAATGTGTGTGTGAGGCTGGGATGAGTGTGTGTGGGGAGTGTAATGTGTGTGTGCGGCTGGGATGAGTGTGTGTGGGGAGTGTAATGTGTGTGTGAGGCTGGGATGAGTGTGTGTGGGGAGTGTAATGTGTGTGTGGGGCTGGGATGAGTGTGTGTGGGGAGTGTAATGTGTGTGTGGGGCTGGGATGAGTGTGTGTGGGGAGTGTAATGTGTGTGTGCGGC
>NC_052156.1:2556962-2579673 GCF_902713615.1 Scyliorhinus canicula
CCCGGGTCCCTGGCACTGTGAGACAGCAGTGCTAACCCGGGTCCCCAGCACTGTGAGGCAGCAGTGTTAACCCGGGACACTGGCACTGTGAGACAGCATGTGTTAACCCGGGTCCCTGGCACTGTGAGACAGCAGTGTTAACCCGGGTCCCTGGCACTGTGAGACAGCAGTGTTAACCCAGGTCCCTGGCACTGTGAGACAGCAGTGTTAACCCGGGTCCCTGGCACTGTGAGGCAGCAGTGTTAACCTGGGTCCCCAACAGTGCGAGACAGCAGTGTTAACCCGGGTCCCTGGCACTGTAGACAGCAGTGTTAACCCGGGTACACTGGCACTGTGAGACAGCAGTGTTAACCCGGGTCCCTGGCACTGTGAGACAGCAGTGTTAACCCAGGGTCCCTGGCACTGTGAGACAGCAGTGTTAACCCTGGGTCCCTGGCACTGTGAGACAGCAGTGTTAACCCGGGTCCCTGGCACTGTGAGACAGCAGTGTTAACCCGGGTCCCTGGCACTGTGAGGCAGCAGTGCTAACCCGGGTCCCTGGCACTGTGAGACAGCAGTGTTAACCCAGGTCCCTGGCACTGTGAGACAGCAGTGTTAACCCGGGTCCCTGGCACTGTGAGACAGCAGTGCTAACCCGGGTCCCTGGCACTGTGAGACAGCAGTGTTAACCCGGGCCCTGGCACTGTGAGACAGCAGTGGTTAACCTGGGTCCCTGGCACTGTGAGACAGCAGTGTTAACCCGGGTCCCTGGCACTGTGAGACAGCAGTGTTAACCCGGGTCCCTGGCACTGTGAGGCAGCAATGATAACCCGGGTCCCTGGCACTGTGAGGCAGCAGTGTTAACCCGGGACCCTGGCACTGTGAGGCAGCAGTGTTAACCCGGGTCCCTGGCCCTGTGAGACAGCAGTGTTAACCCGGGACCCTGGCACTGTGAGACAGCAGTGTTAACCCGGGTCCCTGGCACTGTGAGACAGCAGTGCTAACCCGGGTCCCTGGCACTGTGAGACAGCAGTGTTAACCCGGGCCCTGGCACTGTGAGACAGCAGTGTTAACCCGGGTCCCTGGCTCTGTGAGGCAGCAGTGCTAACCCGGGTCCCTGGCACTGTGAGACAGCAGTGTTAACCTGGGTCCCTGGCACTGTGAGACAGGAGTGTTAACCCGGGACCCTGGCACTGTGAGACAGCAGTGTTAACATGGGTCCCTGGCACTGTGAGGCAGCAGTGTTAACCCGGGTCCCTGGCACTGTGAGACAGCAGTGTTAACCCGGGTCCCTGGCACTGTGAGACAGCAGTGTTAACCCGAGTCCCTGGCACTGTGAGACAGCAGTGTTAGCCTGGGTCCCTGGCAGTGAGACAGCAGTGTTAACCCGGGTCCCTGGCACTGTGAGACAGCAGTGTTAACCCGGGTCCCTGGCACTGTGAGACAGCAGTGCTAACCCGGGACCCTGGCACTTTGAGACACCATCTTTGCCACCACCTGCCATGTGCCCCGCGCCTCAGGACCCCTGTTCACCTGGCCGTTCGAGGCCCACCGATACCTCCACCCCCGCCAATCAGCCCAACAATTCCCAACATCTTCCGCAGCTCACCTCCATCACCCTTGATCAGCCTCAGCCCTGCAATCTCGTGACCGCTACGACGACTGTAAAGATCGACAGGCATGAGTCGACCTGCCTCTTCGACTTCGGGAGCACAGAGAGTTTCATCCAAACTGCTACGGTAATGTGCTGCTCCCTCCCAGTCCTCCCCGTCACCCAGAAAATCTAACTAGCCTCCGGATCCCATTCCGTACAAATCCGGGGGTACTGCGTTGTGCCCTCTCCGTACAGGGCGTAGAGCACAGTAACTTCAGGCTCTATGTCCTTCCCCACCTCTGCGCTGCCCTGTTACTAGGTCTCGATTTTCAATGCCACCTCCGCCTTCAACACTATAATCCCAGCCAAGCTCATATCAAAGCTCCAAAACCTAGGACTTGGCTCTCCACTCTGCAACTGGATCCTTGACTTTCTGACCAACAGACCACAATCAGTAAGAATGAACACCAACACCTCCTCCACAATAGTCCTCAATACCGGGGCCCCGCAAGGCTGCGTACTTAGCCCCCTACTCTGCTCCCTGTACACACACGACTGCGTGGCAAAAACTTGATTCTAACTCCATCAACAAGTTTGCTGACGATACGACCATAGTGGGCCGGATCTTGAATAATGACGAGTCCGAATACAGGAGGGAGATAGAGAACCTAGTGGAGTGGTGTAACGACAACAATCTCTCCCTCAATGCCAGCAAAACTAAAGAGCTGGTCATTGACTTCAGGGAGCAAAGTACTGTACACACCCCTGTCAGCATCAACGGGGCCGAGGTGGAGCTGGTTAGCAGTTTCAAATTCCTAGGGGTGCACATCACCAAAAATCTGTCCTGGTCCACTCACGTCGACGCTATCACCAAGAAAGTACAACAGCGCCTATACTTCCTCAGGAAACTCAGGAAATTCGGCATGTCCACATTAACCCTTACCAACTTTTACAGATGCACTATAGAAAGCATCCTATCGGGCTGTATCACAGCCTGGTATGGCAACTGCTCGGCCCAGGACCGCAAGGAACTTCAGAGAGTCGTGAATACCGCCCAGTCCATCACACAAACCTGCCTCCCATCCATGGACTCCATCTACACCTCCCGCTGCCTGGGGAAAGCGGGCAGCATAATCAAGGATCCCTCCCACCCGGCTTACTCACTTTTCCAACTTCTTGCATCGGGCAGGAGATTCAGAAGTCTGAGAACACGCACGAACAGACTCAAAAACAGCTTCTTCCCCACTGTCACCAGACTCCTAAATGACCCTCTTGTTGACTGACCTCATTAACACTACACCCTGTATGCTTCATCCGATGCCAATGCTTATGTAGTTACATTGTATATCTTGTGTTGCCCTATTATGTATTCTCATGTATTTTCTTGAATTGTGTTTAATTCCCTTTTCTTCCATGTACTGAATGATCTGTTGAGCTGCTCGCAGAAAAATACTTTTCACTGTACCTCGGTACACGTGACAATAAACAAATCCAATCCAATCCAATCCAATCCAAAGCCTTACTTTGAAGTTCGGCGAACTCCTGCTCCTGCTCATCGTCTGTGGCCTCACGACCCTTCAGGTCGATCCTCACTGCGGGAGGGGGGTGTCATTGAGGCCAGTAACAGCCCCTGGAGAGCCCACGTGGTGGTAGTTAAGACTGGCGAGAAACACTGGATGGTCATCGACTACAGTCAGACCATCAATCGGTACACGCAGCTCGATGTGTACCCCCTCCCCCGTATATCTGACATGGTCAATCAGATTGCGCAGTATCGAGTCTTCTCCACAGTTGACTTGAAGTCCGCCTTTCACCAGCTCCCCATCTGCCCGGAGGACCCCCAATACACTGCGTTCGAAGCAGGTGGCCGCCTCTATCACTTCCTTAGAGTTCCCTTCGACTTCACCAATGGGATCTCGGTCTTCCACCGAGAGATGGTCCAAAGATGTGCGGGTTAGGTGGATTGGCCATGATAAATTGCCCTTAGTATCCAAAATTGCCCTTAGTGTTGGGTGGGGTTACTGGGTAATGGGGATAGGGTGGAGGTGTTGACCTTGGATAGGGGGTAGGGTGCTCTTTCCAAGAGCCGGTGCAGACTTGATGGGCCGAATGGCCTCCTTCTGCACGGTAAATTCTATGTATGAATGGTTGACCAGTATGGGCTGTGGGCCACGTTCCCGTACCTAGATAAGGTCACCATCTGCGGCCACGACCAGCACGACGCGAATCTCCAGAAATTCCTCCATACCGCCACACTCCTTAGCCTTACCTACAATAAGGAGAAATGCGTTTTCCGCATCACCCGTTTAGCCATTCCTGGCTCCGATGTGGAAAATGGAGTCCTAGGGTCTGACCCCGACCACATGCGCCCCCTCCTGGAACTCCCCCTCCCCCACTGCCTCAAGGCCCTGAAATGATGCCTGGGGTTCTTCTCATATTACGCCCAGTGGGTCCCTAATTATACGGACGAAGCCCCGCCCACTCATCAAGTCCACAGTTTTCCCCCTGATGGCTGAGGCCCACCGGGTCCTTCAACCGCATCAAGGCCGACATCGGCAAGGCCACGATGCACACGGTCGACGAGTCTCTCCCCTTCCAGGTGGAGAGCGACTCATCGGACGTGGCTCTAGCCGCCACCCTCAGCCAGGCGGGCAGACCCATGGCTTTCTTCTCCCGTACCCTCTATGCCTCCGAAATTCGGCACTCCTCTGTCGAAAAGGAGGCCCAAGCCATTGTAGAAGCTGTGCGATATTGGCGGCATTACCTGGCCGCAGGAGATTCACTCTCCTCACTGACCAACGGTCGGTTGCCTTCATGTTCAATAACACGCAGCGGGGCAAGATCAAAAACGACAAGATCTTGAGGTGGAGGATCGGGCTCTCCACGTATAACTACGAGATCTTGTATCGCCCGGGGAAACTCAACAAGCCCCAGATGCCCTAACAGTACATGTGCTAGTGCACAAGTGGACCGACTCCGGGCCCTCCACAATGACCTCTGCCACCCGGGGATCACCCGGTTCTTCCATTTTATCAAGGCCCGCAACCTGCCCTACTCCATTGAGGAGGTCAGGACCGTGACCAGGGACTGCCAAGTCTGCGCGGAGTGCAAGCCGCACTTTTACCGGCCAGACAGAACGCATCTGGTGAAGGCCTCCCATAAAATGAGCGCCTCAGCATGGACTTCAAAGGACCCCTCCCCTCCACTGACCGCAACGTGTACTTTCTCAATATCATTGATGCGTACTCCCGTTTCCCATTCGCCATCCCATGCCCCGACATGACATCTGCCACGGTCATCAAGGCCCTGCACAGCATCTTCACCCTGTTCGGTTTCCCGGCCTACATCCACAGCGATCGGGGATTCTCCTTCATGAGCAATGAGCTGCGTCAGTTCCTGCTCAGCAAGGGCATTGCCTCGAGCAGGACGACCAGCTACAACCCCCGGGGAAACGGGCAGGTGGAGAGGGAGAACGGGACGGTCTGGAAGGCCGTCCTGCTGGCCCTTCGGTCTCGGAATCTCCCGACGCACTCCACTCCATCCGGTCGCTCCTGTGCACCGCTACTAATGAGACCCCTTATGAACGTGTGTTTGCCTTCCCTAGGAAGTCCACCTCCAGGGTCTCGCTCCCAACATGGCTGACAGTTCCTGGGCCCATCCTCCTCCGGAAGCATGCGAGGAGTCATAAATCAGATCCCTTTGACGAAAAAGTCCTCCTCCTCCATGCGAATGCACAATATGCCTACGTGGCACACCGTGACGGGCTACAGTCTCCTTCCAGGACCTGGCACCCGCTGGTTTCCCATCCACAACCCTGACGTGGTACCGTCCTCTTCCCCCTCCAGTTGCCTCTCCCGCCCCTGCGCCATTCACCCTCCCACCAGCGACCCTCACCGCAGCCCCCACCCCAGCAGCATCCGTCCCCTCACCGGATCCACTACTGGGTGAAGAAGGAGAGGCGATACGCTCCCGGAATCGCAGGTACCCACACAGGTGCCCAGACCACCACCAGGACTGAGGCCATCGCGACGGAGGGTCAAAGCCCCCGACAGACTCAACCTGTAACGTTGTTTTCAGCCTCGCTGGACTTCTTTTTAAACAGGGGGTGAATGTGGTAAACACCACTGGTCACACAGTACGTGTATTACGGTACTGCCACTTTATTACAGTTAATACAGTAAATCCCAGCCTGCTGGCTCCTCCCAGCAGGCGGAGTATAAAAGTGTGTGCGCCCCGGTGCTGCTCCCATTCTGGTTCCAGCTGCAGGAGGCACAACACCTAGTGCAATAAAGCCTCACCACCACTCACCACCAAGTGTGCACTACCTGCCTTACCTTGATTGGGGGATTTTAAAACATTGCGATCCATGTGCCTAATAACAATCCTTATTGAATTTTTAGCTCCTTTCCTGTTATATACAGCAACACCCTGAAATAAGAGCTATTGTACAATTTGTCTTCCTAATTTCTCGCTGTACCTGCTTGTTACCTTTCTGATATCCATGTTAACGTACTAGATGCTGTGGTATGAAGAGGCAAGAGTTCAGCTCCTTTTTCACCAACACACCTTTAATGGTTCAAACTCACTCTGCACAGAACTCTACAGATCATCACAAGCTCCAGAGTCCACCTAAAGCCCCTTTACATCTCAGTGTCAATCATTGAACATTTAACATAAATGAGACAATCATTGAACATTTAACATAAATGAGACAACTAATTGCAATGTCTCTTAACCCATTACTTAACAATCCAGACACCCACATTGACACACACCCTCAGACAGACCCACACCCACTCCTTGCTTTGTACTCAGATGATTAACATAATTTAGAAATCAAAGAAAGAACACTAATTAATGGAAAGATTTAAGAATAAGTAATGTTTGCAGCATCATAGCGTTACACAGCCCTCAACAATGCTGCTACTAACTCCCATCTCTCTCTCTCTCTCTCTCCCCAGCTGCCGTGGGGACCCTTGCCCAGGAGCCGGATTCTGCCCATGGCTGTGCCCAGGGAAGCTGCTATCCCGCCACGGGAGACCTGCTGGTGGGCCGGCAAAAAAAGCTGACAGCTTCGTCTACCTGTGGTCTGAGGAGACGACAGCCTTACTGCATCGTCAGTCACTTGCAGGTAAGTATAAGAGCAACTTGAGTTGTGAGAGGGTCTGCGTGGGGATCTGCAATGGCTGTTAATAGGGTTGCCAACCCTGGTTTGTTGATTTTAATATGTGGCATTTGATCACGTAACACATTTCCTGCGACTTAATCGCAGAGTTGTTACGCCATGGAAGGAATCCATTTGACCCATCGTGACTCATCGCAATTCACATTATCCCGTTCTCCCACCTTCTCCCTGTAGCTCTGCACATTCTTCCTTTTGAAAGCTTCAATTTAAACCTTCCCCCACCAGGCTCTGGGGCACAGTCCCAACCTGAGCCTCTCACTGCATGTAAACTTCCTCCTCATGTCACTTTGCTTTGCTTCTTTCTCTAATTATGTTAACGGTTTATTTCTATTGACCATGTCCAGATTTTGAATGTCTCGATCAAATCTCCTCTCAGCCTTTTGAGAAATAAACACAATGTTTAATCACCTGACGTTTGCCTATGTTTCGCGTATCTCAGTATCATCGCCAATAAAATAGTTACCATTTTCTTTTCCAGTGAGATTAAAAACAACATTTAATAATCAAAGAGAGAAATAAAACAAAAGAATAAGAGATTTGAGGCAGTGGTTCCCAAACTCTGAGTGGGATTAGAGAGACAGTGATCGGGGTTGTGAACTCCCCGTTCTCTGAGACTGTGTCCGAGGGTCCGCTGACACCCCACTCTGCCCATTCCCTGCTCCCCTCTCAGTCTTGGGACTGTTTTCCTTCTTCCCAAGTCTCTTTGGAAATGTTGCCTGCAGGGCAGTGGCTATACACAGAATCGAGCTCAGATGCATCAGAGCTGACACAATGTCCAGTTGGTCGCCACTGGATGGTTGACGTGTGTGTGGGGGTGGGAATGTGGAGATGGGCTGATTCAGTTTGTGTGTGTGTGTGTGTGTGCGTGTCATCCGGGAATGTGGAGACTGTTACTGAACCTAAATGTTCCGATCGGAGGAAGATCAGGAAGGACAAGGCACGGAACGAAGGTAACTGGCAGAAGAAACAACGGAGCCATGAGGACAAACCTCTCTGCACGACAAGCAGTGAGGGTTTGCAATGAGCTGACTGAGAGAGTGCTGGAGGGAAGTTCAATTGAGGCATCGAAAGGGAATTGGATAACTACCTGAAAAGGCAAAATGTGCGGGGAGAGAAACTGGGTCAATTGCTCCTTCAGAGGGCCAGCACAGACCCAATGGGCCAAATGGCCTCCTTCTGTGCGAGAACAAAACAAAGAACAAAGAAAAGTACAGCACAGGAATAGGCCCTTCGGCCCCCCAAGCCTGTGCCAACCATGCTGCCCGTCTAAACTACAATCTTCTACACATCCTGGGTCCGTATCCCTCTATTCCCATCCTATTCATGTATTCCCATCCGTATCCCTCTATTCCCAACCGTATCCCTCTATTCCCATCCTATTCATGTAACGATTCTATGACTCCAAGAGTGAATAAAATAATTACACTTTTACAAGCACTTCAAAAATCACAGGTTTTCATGTTTCTGTATTAAATGTCGCTCTGACTAGTAATTATAAGCTTAGTATTGCAAAGCTGTTTTTCTTTCAAAGTCGGGTTTTACAGTTTGGAGAAGAACACAACAAAATTACAAAATAACGTATGGCCACTAGCAAGGAATAAAAATAAAACAGCTCAGCAGACATGAGTACAGAGAGAGACTGGGGAACAACATCATAACTGGACTGGCTTGATACAATCATTAGGTATAACTCTGTACCTATCCAACCCCAGCAGAGACCGAGGGGGAAATAGGTGAGGCCATGAGGATCATGGTTAAATGCTGCCCTCCCTCACTGCATCAGCTCAAAATTCCTACGGGAAATCAGGATGAACTCTCAGAGAAGACTCCAACAGTGACTCGGATACTGGACAGAAACCCCAATATTTTAGTCTAATTTTGTAAGACTGGGAAAAAAAGGATATCTCGCTCCAGGAGGGATTCAACACTAAATAGGGATATGGTAAATTCAAACAAACTTTGTTACTAACACAGTAATAAAATATCTTTAACATCACAGCAGAGAATAATTTACAATTACCCCATAAACAGTGCTAATCAACACAATGGCACAATAACCCTTAACTGCTATCTTTATTTCCAATCAAACAACAAGGAAAAACAATCTCAGCTCTCAATCCACTTTATATACCATTAGCATTCAGGAATACATGCTTTATTGAGGGTTTCTTTGTGGAAAAGAGATCTTTAAAGAAACGATCTTAATCCTGTCAGAACTATGCAGAAACTCTGGCTGTATTTCTTCAGAAGAGTTTCCTCAGCCTGTTTCAGATCACCTTTCCAGCCACACTGCTAATCTGTCCACAGACAATCTTTTAACTAATCTGCAGTGGGAACAAAATATTGACTATTGTTCACAGATTCATCTCAGGCTCAATTGAGCTGTTTTTTCTGCAAAACACCGGACACCATGGCTCCACCCAATAATTACATCATTTTACTGTGAACTCAACCTCCACAAAGAACCCCCTTTAATCCAAACAAAATTGCATTAGCCCAACTGTACCCCTGACTCCCAAAATCTACCTGCTTTTTGACCCAGGATTTCTTTTAAAACATGACGGCAGCAGTCAAACACACTCTAACCCAGGATTTTAACCCTTACTCCACCAAATACCAATGTGTCTGAAATTCCTACATTCATCACACACTGTACCTCTCTCTCAACGCTACCAACACTAAAGGCACCAAAGACCCACCGCAGCATCCTCCGCTTGGATAACACACCCATCTGTACTCATGTAAGGAGCCAAGCGAAGATTCTTCGTAGCCACCCTTACAAACTTAAAGGCACCATGTGGAAAATCCAGATCAAAGGGAGTTGCGTATATACCACACAACGCAGCTTAACCCCAAAGCAAGACCCAGTGCAGAGCCCACATCATTCCACACTATTGTGCAGCGAGAACCGACACAAACAGGGACACAGCCTCCCGAGAAAGGAAGGAAAAGCTGCAACTACCAAAATAAACCCACAGGATAACAAGGGATCAAAACTCAGCCCAGACTCTGGATCTCACTGACGTACCCAGACCAACAACCAATGAACAGAAGAGGACATGTCACTCAATCTACCAAAAAGGCGACCCACCCCACACGGGAACACCATGATAACCACCAAAGTCAGTGTGTGTGTGGGACCCATACCCCAGTGAGAGTGAGTGTGTGTGGGACCCGTACTCCAGTGAGAGTCAGTGTGTGTGGGACCCGTACCCCAGTGAGAGTCAGTGTGTGTGGGACCCCAGTGAGAGTCAGTGTGTGTGGGACCTGTACCCCAGTGAGAGTCAGTGAGTGTGGGACCTGTACCCCAGTGAGAGTCAGTGTGTTGGACCCGTACCCCAGTCAGAGTCAGCGTGTGTGGGACCCGTACCCCAGTGAGAGTCAGTGTGTGTGGAACCCGTACCCCAGTGAGAATCAGTGTGTGTGGGACCCGTACCCCAGTGAGAGTCAGTGTGTGTGGGACCCGTACCCCAGTGAGAGTCAGTGTGTGTGGAACCCCTACCCCAGTGAGAGTCAGTGTGTGAGGGACCCGTACCCCAGTGAGAGTCAGTGTGTGTGGGACCCATACCCCAGTGAGAGTCAGTGTGTGGGACCCGTACCCCAGTGAGAGTCGGTGTGTGTGGGACCCCACCCCAGTGAGAGTCTGTGTGTGTGGGACCCATACCCCAGTGAGAGTCAGTGTGTGTGGGGGACCTGTATCCCAGTGAGAGTCAGTGTGTGTGGGACCCGTACCCCAATGAGAGTCAGTGTGTGCGGGACCCGTACCCCAGTGAGAGTCAGTGTCTGTGGGACCTGTACCCCAGTGAGAGTCAGTGTGTGTGGGACCCCAGTGAGAGTCAGTGTGTGTGGGACCCGTACCCCAGTGAGAGTCAGTGTGTGTGGGACCCGTACCCCAGTGAGAGTCAGTGTGTGGGACCCGTACCCCAGTGAGAGTCAGTGTGTGTGGGACCCCAGTGAGAGTCAGTGTGTGTGGGACCCCAGTGAGAGTCAGTGTGTGTGGAACCCTTACCCCAGTGAGAGTCAGTGTGTGTGGGACCCGTACCCCAGAGAGAGTCAGTGTGTGTGGGACCCATACCCCAGTGAGAGTCAGTGTCTGTGGGACCCGTACCCCAGTGAGAGTCAGTGTGTATGGGACCCGTACCCCAGAGAGAGTCAGTGTGTGTGGGACCCATACCCCAGTGAGAGTCAGTGTGTGTGGAACCTGTACCTCAGTGAGAGTCAGTGTGTGTGGGACCCGTACCCCAGTGAGAGTCAGTGTGTGTGGGACCCGTACGCCAGTGAGAGTCAGTGTGTGTGGGACCCGTACCCCAGTGAGAGTCAGTGTGTTGACCCGTACCCCAGTGAGAGTCAGTGTGTGTGGGACCCGTACCCCAGTGAGAGTCAGTGTGTGTGGGACCCGTACCCCAGTGAGAGTCAGTGTGTGTGGGACCCTGTGCCCCAGTGAGAGTCAGTGTGTGTGGGACCCGTATCCCAGTGAGAGTCAGTGTGTGTGGGACCCGTACCCCAGTGAGAGTCAGTGTGTGTGGGACCCTGTACCCCAGTGAGTGTCAGTGTGTGTGGGACCCGTACCCCAGTGAGAGTCAGTGTGTGTGGGACCCTGTACCCCAGTGAGTGTCAGTGGGTGTGGGACCCGTACCCCAGTGAGAGTCAGTGTGTGTGGGACCCGTACCCCAGTGAGAGTCAGTGTGTGGGACCCGTACCCCAGTGAGAGTCAGTGTGTGTGGGACCCGTACCCCAGTGAGAGTCAGTGTGTGGGACCCCAGTGAGAGTCAGTGTGTGTGGGACCCATACCCCAATGAGAGTCAGTGTGTGTGGGACCCGTACTCCAGTGAGGGTCAGTGTGTGTGGGACCCCAGTGAGAGTCAGTGTGTGTGGGACCCGTACCCCAATGAGAGTCAGTGTGTGTGGGACCCGTACTCCAGTGAGAGTCAGTGTGTGTGGGACCCGTACCCCAGTGAGAGTCAGTGTGTGTGGGACCCTGTACCCCAGTGAGAGTCAGTGTATGTGGGACCTGTACCCCAGTGAGTCAGTGTGTGTGGGACCCGTACCCCAGTGAGAGTCAGAGTGTGGGGAACCCGTACCCCAGTGAGAGTCAGTGTGTGTGGGACCCGTACCCCAGTGAGAGTCAGTGTGTGTGGGACCCGTACCCCAGTGAGAGTCAGTGTGTGTGGGACCCGTACCCCAGTGAGAGTCAGTGTGTGTGGAACCCGTACCCCAGTGAGAGTCAGTGTGTGTGGGACCCGTACCCCAGTGAGAGTCAGTGTGTGTGGGACCCGTACCCCAGTGAGAGTCAGTGTGTGTGGGACCCGTACCCCAGTGAGAGTCAGTGTGTGTGGGACCCCTACCCCAGTGAGAGTCAGTGTGTGTGGGACCCGTACCCCAGTGAGAGTCAGTGTGTGTGGGACCCGTACCCCAGTGAGAGTCAGTGTGTGTGGGACCCGTACCCCAGTGAGAGTCAGTGTGTGTGGGACCCGTACCCCAGTGAGAGTCAGTGTGTGTGGGACCCGTACCCAGTGAGAGTCAGTGTGTGTGGACCTGTACCCCAGTGAGAGTCAGTGTGTGTGGGACCCGTACCCCAGTGAGAGTCAGTGTGTGTGGGACCCGTACCCCAGTGAGAGTCAGTGTGTGTGGACCTGTACCCCAGTGAGAGTCAGTGTGTGTGGACCTGTACCCCAGTGAGAGTCAGAGTGTGTGAACCTGTACCCCAGTGAGAGTCAGCATCTCCAGGCGGTTTGGAATAAGGGGCGGAATTCTCCGACCCCCCGTCAATCCCGCTCCCACCACGGCCCGTATTCTCCGCCACCCGGGAATCGGCGGGGGCGGGAATCGCGCCGCACCAGTCAGCAGGCCCCCCGCGGCGATTCTCCGGCCCGCGATGGGCTGAAGTCCCCCCGCTGACAGGCCGTTCCCGCCGGCGGGATTGGCAGCGCGGGCGGGCGCCGGGGTCCTGGGGAGAGGCGCGGTGCGAACTGACCCTGGGGGGTGCCCCCACAGTGGCCTGGCCCGCGATCGGGGCCCACTGATCGGCGGGCGGGCCTGTGCCGTGGGGGCACTCTGTTTCTACCGCCGCCTCCACGGCCTCCACCATGGCGGGGGCGGAAGAGACCCCCCTCCGCTGCGCATGTGCCGGTATGATGACAGCAGCCGCTGGCTCTCCGGCGCATGCGCGGACTTCCGGCGAAGGCCTTTCAGCCCTGGCTGGCGGGGCGCCAAAGGCCATTCCCGCCGGCCGGCGAGCGGGAGCCACTCCGTTGCGGGCCTAGCCCCCAGCCCAACGCCGGGACCCCCTGCCCCGCCGGCCGGTGAGAATCACGGCCAAGGTTGCTTTGTATACAGTGGGGTTGAAATAATCACGGACAGAAACTGCTCTGTCATGGGCTGTGATGTAAAGAATTGCTTATTGTCACGAGTAGGCTTCAGTAAAGTTACTGTGAAAAGCCCCTAGTCGCCACATTCTGGTGCCTGTTCGGGGGAGGCCGGTACGGGAATTGAACCCGTGCTGCTGGCCTTGTTTTGCGTTACAAGCCAGCTGTTTAGCCCACTGTGCTAAAGCAGTCCCTCAGGCTGGTTTGGGCAATAATCTTCCTTGTCCAGTGCTCAACTAGGGAATTGAGGGCAGCACGGTGGCCTAGTGGTTAGCACAACCGCCTCACGGCGCTGAGGTCCCAGGTTCGATCCCGGCTCTGGGTCACTGTCCGTGTGGAGTTTGCACATTCTCCCCGTGTCTGTGTGGGTTTCGCCCCCACAACCCAAAAATGTGCAGAGTAGGTGGATTGGCCATGCTAAAATTGCCCCTTAATTAGAAAAAAAAAAAAAAAAAAAATAAAATAAATAACTAGGGAATTGAATTCACTGATTTTTTTTTGGTTGATTTTGAACAGGATGCGAAAAAATGTTTCACCTGCGATTCCCGTCAGGCCTATGATAGACTCCGAAATCCTGACAGCCACAGAGTGGAAAACGTGATTACAACCTTTGCACAATACCGTAAGAAAGCCTGGTGGCAGTCAGAGAATGGTGAGTCATTTGAACCTTGTGGCGTGGCGATGGCCAGGGTAGAATTTGGTATGGGCCCCTCACCGTGACTCAGTTGTGTAACTGGCAGCTTGCCTCTGTTGGCAACGCCGTTAACTCTGAATCAGAACATTGTGTGTTTGGGTTCACTCTTGACTCTCTGGAAAGTGTGGCTATAGCAATGCAGGATCGGTGCTGTTATTGATTGTATCGCACTCTGAAAAGGGGAGCAGTCAGTTGTCTCCATCCTTCAGTCCATTATTCCTCCATCAACCATCATCAGGGGCAGCACGGTAGCATTGTGGATAGCACAATTGCTTCACAGCTCCAGGGTCCCAGGTTCGATTCCTGGCTTGGGTCACTGTCTGTGTGGAGTCTGCACATCCTCCCCGTGTCTGCGTGGGTTTCCTCCGGGTGCTCCGGTTTCCTCCCACAGTCCAAAGATGTGCAGGTTAGGGTGGATTGGCCATGATAAATTGCCCTTAGTGTCCAAAATTGCCCTGAGTGTTGGGTGGGGTTACTGGGTTATGGGGATAGGGTGTAGGTGTTGACCTTGGGTAGACTGCTCTTTCCAAGAGCCGGTGCAGACTCAATGGGCCGAATGGCCTCCTTCTGCACTGTAAATTCTATGAAAGTCTATGAAAGAAACAGATTAACGTAAAAAGGTTCGCTATCTAACCCAACCCCAGAGTCTCTCCCCCGTTGCCTCGCTGTGTGAGACTGCAGACACTTCACACACTTAGTTCTACTCTTTCCAGTTGCAGCAAGAGAAACTCCAGGAATCTATCTCCTCCTGTTTTCTCACTGTTGTCTGGACCCCCATGATTCTGTGCTTGGCCTCTTTGGGGCAGCAAGGCAGCACAGTGGTTAGCACTGTTGTTTCACAGCTCCAGGGTCCCAGGTTCGATTCCCGGCTGGGTCACTGTCTGTGTGGAGTCTGCACGTTCTCCCTGTGTGTGCGTGGGATTCCTCCGGGTGTCCCGGTTTCCTCCCACAGTCCAAAGATGTGCGGGTTAGGTGGATTGGCCATGATAAATTGCCCTTAGTGTCCAGAAAGGTTAGGTGGGGTTACTGGGTTATGGGGGTAGGGTGAAGGCGTGGCTTAAGTAGGGTGCTCTTTCCAAGAGCCGGTACAGACTCGATGGGCTGAATGGGCTCCTTCTGGACTGTAAATTCCATAATTCGATGATTTCCTTGTTTATTATTGTTCATTGGGTCAGATTCCACATGTACAGTGACAACAGCCAACTTTAACTCTCAATCCCTCTGCTGCCTCTGTTTAACCAGACAGGCCAAATTGTCGGACGCAATTGAATAGCGGGAAGACCAATGCCATTTATTTTCACCACTCACTTCCCTCGACTCCATCCCTCGAATGGCCTCTGTCTCAGGAGAACCAGACTATTCCCAAACACTGTGGGCGCGATTCTCCCGAGCCCCGCGCCGGGCCGGTGAATCGCCGCAACCGTGCCACGACGACCCCACGCCGGCGGGCGATTCTCCGAGGTCCGCCATTTGCGCTGCCGCTTTTGGCGCGGCGCCAGGTGGAATCGACGGGGCCTTCACTGGGGGGGGCTCCTTCACTGGGGGGGGGGGCTCCTTCACTGGGGGGTGGGGTCTCTGATGGGGTCTGGCCCATGATCGGGGCCCTCCAATCGGTGGGCCGGCCTCTCCCCACCCACCCCCGACCTACTTTCTGGTGCGGCCGGCCCCTGAACACTGACGCCATGTTGAGTCGGGGCCGGCGCACTAACGAAGTCCCCAGCCCATCCGCGGGTTGGCGCAGCGCCTATTTGGCGCCGGGAAAGGAGGCTGGCTGCGCTGGCCCCCTGTGGCCCAGTTCGCGCCTTCATCAAACATGACGGCATTCACGACGGCGCGAACATTTGGGCTCCATATTGGAGAATCGCCCCCTTTGTATCCCATTGGACTCTGAACCGAGCTTTCGAATTAATATCCTGTTCATTACAGATGAGTAATATCGCTTCTCTCCCCTCCTACCTCAGCTCATTTACTGCTTATCCTGAGTGTAACCCTACCCTAACTCTCATCCCTACCTTTCCATCTCTACGGTCAATTCATCCAATTCTCTTCTGCCTGGCGCGACCCCAAGTCGCCCACTTTGTACCTTCTGTCATTTTCACCTTATCCAATCGCAGCAAATTCTCTTCATTCATCACCCCTCGCTCCTGGTCCCCCAAAATCCCAGATTACTGTTTAACTCCCTGATGTACCATCAATTGGATGTGAGACACGATGAAGGTCCAAACTTAGGCATTAATCAGCTAGATGTTAGCCCGGTGGTCGACTACAGTGAAAGGCCGACCGGTGGGAACTCTGGGTACTTATACCCTGCCTCGGAGGCGGGGTCTACTAGCCTCTCGACCAATTGGTGAGCAGTCACATGACTAGTCCCAGCCAATCAGCCGAGGGGCACATGACCAGCCAGAGCCAATGGGAAACCAGTGCTCTGCACCAATGACAGTGCTCCCATTCATACCACCACATACACCCCTTGTGGAGAAAGTAGCCGGGGGGGGGGGGGGGGGGGGGGGGGGTGTTGTAAGGGGAAGGGGGGGGCGAGGACTGGTGGTATGAGTAGAGACAATCGAGAAGATGGGGGCTGCCCACTGGCTCGTGGCAAAATGAACAAAACCGAATACAGTTGGGTGCAAAAAAATGTTACAATAGAGTCCAATAAAGTCCCATGGTTGCATCAGATGGACACGATCAGCCTGTCGGGTGCCCGTGGTGTTCTGGAGGACCGTCGCAGTGGAGCCGGTGACGTCGGGCCGATGGTCGTCCTTGCCTCCGGGAGCGTCGGTCGTAGATGTGTCTCCGTACCCCGGGCCGGTGGTGGAGACGCTGTAATCAGGGAAGGGGGGGTCTGTGCGCTGGGTCGTGGGGGCGTGGGGGGCGCTGGGGGGAATCGGGATGTAGGGGGAGAAGGCCGCATGCCGGTGGGTGCCAGGTCCCGAAGTGAGACCGTATCCTGCCGACCGTTGGGATACTCCACGTACGCGTACTGCGGGTTAGCGTGGAGTAACTGGACTTGTTCCACCAACGGGTCGGACTTGTGCACCCGCACATGATTCCGGGGCAGGATGGGCCCGGGCGTGGCCAGCCAGGTCGGGAGAGGAGATCCTGAGGACGACTTCCTTGGGAAGGGAGGACCGTGGGCCTGTTGCGTGGGCCGGGCGGTGGGCCGGAGAGGTCGGTGCGCAGCGCTGGGCCCTGGGAGGGGCGGGGTGGGGGGGAGGGGGGGGGGGGATCCGCGGTCGCTGCGCGGAACAGCAGCGACCGACTTGGTCTGGCAGACCACCGCGTAATGGCCCTTCTTCCCGCAGCTCTTACACAGAGCGGAGCGGGCCGGGCAGCGCGGGTGGGGGTGCTTGGAGAGGCCGCAAAAGTAGTAGCGGGGCCCCGCTAGCTTGTCGGAGCGTCCCACAGCGCAGGCCTGGGGGGGGGGGAAGGGGTCGGGGTCAGCGGAGGACGGAGGACGGAGGTGGCCCGTGCCATGAAATCCAAGGGGTTGCCGCGTGGCCAGGGGGCGTATGCGCGGGCGTTCAGGTCGGCGACCTCCAGGGAGGTTGCGAGGGTCCGTGCCTCAGCTGGGCTGAGGGCGTTCTTCTCCAGTAATCGCTGGCGGATAGAGGGGGATTGCATGCTGGCAACGTAAGCATCTCTGACTAAAAGTTCCATGTGCTCAGGCGCAGAAACTTGGGGACAGGCGCAATTTCTCCCCAGAGCCGCGAGGGATGGTAAAACTCGTCGAGGGACTCACCAGGGAACTGTTGTCTAGTAGTCAGGAGATGCCGTGCATATACTTCATTGACCGACCGGAGAAAGTGTCCTCTCAGGATATCCATGGCTGCGTCATAATCATTTCCGTCCTCAATCATTGAGTATCCCGCCGTGCCCACGCACGAGTGGAGGATGTGGAGTTTCTGCTCCTTGGTGGGTTTGCTGGCTGCAGTTGTCAGGTAGCTGTGGAAACACGCCAGCCAGTGTTTAAAGGTTGCAGGCGCGTTTGCAGCATGTGGGCTGATGCGGAGGCAGTCAGGCTTGATGCGTAGCTTCATTTCAAAATTCTAGCTGATTAAATTGATGTACCATCAATTGGACACGAGGCACGACGAAAGTCCAAACTGAGGCTTTAATCAGCTAGATGTTAGCCCAGTGGGCGACTACAGTGAAAGGCCGACCGCCGGGAACTCTGGGTACTTATACCCCGCCTCGGAGGCGGGTCTACTAGCCTCTCGACCAATTGGTGAGCAGTCACATGACTAATCCCAGCCAATCAGCCGAGAGGCACATGACCAGCCAGAGCCAATGGGAAACCAGTGCTCTGCACCAATGGCAGTGCTCCCATTCATACCACCACAGGTAGATTCAGGGGCTCACCCTTCCTGTCTGTGTAACCTCCAACCTCCTCCAGCCTGTAGGCTGCCCTCACCTTGACCTCTGCTGGCATCCTGTAACCCCAATTCCCCTCTCTACCCCACAGCTGGATATGGTACCTTCAGCTAAATGATTGGTCGGCCGAGACGATCCTTGCCCCCTTGGAATTCACAAACTGAACAGTGTGTTGTGTGGGTCAGCATTTGGTGAAGGTCACAGCCTCCAGGAGGTGGAGGGAAAAGGGAATGAGAGAGAAGCGCCAACAGAACGTGCGTCTCTTCGCTCCTCGGGCTAATGGGTGAACACAGATGTTTGTGTGTCGGGCCCAGTTTCCAGATGTTTGTGTGTCGGGCCCAGTTTCCAGATGTTTGTGTGTCGGGCCCAGTTTCCAGGCTGTGACAGAACAGTAAGGTCAGTGTGTGAGGAAGTCGCTTCTCCCAGAAACAAACGCGTTTGGCCACTCTCCTCTTCCTGTTTCTCTCTCTGGAATGTGAGAGTTGGCCAGAAAGTGTCCCGGCCAGAATGGGTAGGCCATTGCCGCATAACACAAGAAAAATCTATCTGCTGTGTTTGGGCAGAGATCTGTCAGCTACTGGGTCACGGACAGCGAGTCCGCCGTTCACAGCAATGAATTCTCATTAATAGATATCCTCCCCTCTCCTCACTGCTGCTCCCAAATACCAGTTAGTCTCAGGGAAGTTCCTTGCTGTTATTTTCCAACTCTTCCCTATGGAATACTAGGGGTGGAGCAGAATAGTGCCTATCCCGAGCCAAGGATTTGTCTGAATGTCTCTCCGTCAGAGGTTCTGTGAGGCACACCCTGGATTGTTACCCATAGCTTATTGATCCTGTGTCGACCCGATCACTGAGTGGCAGCAGCAGCACGTCAACGGCCTGGCAACCAGGCCTGATCCCTTCCCTACGCCACACGCCGGCCTTGGCAACCAGGCCTGAACCCTTCCCTGCGCCACACGCCGGCCTTGGCAACCAGGCCTGAACCCTTCCCTACGCCACATGCCGGCCTTGGCAACCAGGCCTGATCCCTTCCCTACGCCACACGCCGGCCTTGGCAACCAGGCCTGATCCCTTCCCTACGCCACACGCCGGCCTTGGCAACCAGGCCTGAACCCTTCCCTACGCCACACGCCGGCCTTGGCAACCAGGCCTGAACCCTTCCCTACGCCACACGCCGGCCTTGGCAACCAGGCCTGAACCCTTCCCTGTGCCACACGCCGGCCTTGGCAACCAGGCCTGAACCCTTCCCTGCGCCACACGCCGGCCTTGGCAACCAGGCCTGAACCCTTCCCTATGCCACACGCCGGCCTTGGCAACCAGGCCTGAACCCTTCCCTACGCCACACGCCGGCCTTGGCAACCAGGCCTGAACCCTTCCCTGCGCCACACGCCGGCCTTGGCAACCAGGCCTGAACCCTTCCCTGCGCCACACGCCGGCCTTGGCTGACGGTCTGCGTGGTGTTTGCACTTTCTACCCGTGTCTGCGTGAGTTTCCTCCGGGTGCTCCACTTTCCTCCGTTTAATAAATACACGGGGAGTCCAAGGCGAGTTGCAGAGACATTTATTGCAGACGGCATTATCTACATGAGGCCTGGCTACAGCTTACTGGGTCTTCTCTCCTCTGTAGTCAGCCTCACACTGGCTGACCATTTATCCCGGTGCTAATGACCTCCCCCCCCCCCCCTCCGAGCTCGGACTCCCAATGAACACAGGGAAACATTCACCCGCAATTGGATGTGTCAGGTGCAGCTTGTTACTCCCAAAGTTCATGGATGTGCAGGGTCGGCGAACTGGCCATAATAACTTGCCGTTAGTGCCCAGGGATGTGCAGGTTAGGTTACGGGGATAGGCTGTGGGAGTGGGCCCCATCAGGGTGCTCTTTCAGAGTCAGTGCAGACATGATGGGCCGAATGGGCTCCTTCTGTACGGCGTGGATTCTATGACACACATACACACAAAGTCACACATAAAACATATCAATACACATACACACCAACAAAAACACAGACACACACACAGTCGCACCAACAAATGCACACAGTGCAGCACACCCTCAGTACTGACCCTCTGACAGTGCGGCACTCCCTCAGTACTGACCCTCTGACAGTGCAGCACTCCCTCAGTACTGACCCTCTGACAGTGCAGCACTCTCTCAGTACTGACCCTCTGACAGTGCGGCACTCTCTCAGTACTGACCCTCTGACAGTGCAGCACTCCCTCAGTACTGACCCTCTGACAGTGCAGCACTCCCTCAGTACTGACCCTCTGACAGTGCAGCACTCCCTCAGTACTGACCCTCTGACAGTGCAGCACTCCCTCAGTACTGACCCTCTGACAGTGCAGCACTCCCTCAGTACTGACACTCTGACAGTGCAGCAATCCCTCAGTACTGACCCTCTGACAGTGCGGCACTCCCTCAGTACTGACCCTCTGACAGTGCAGCACTCCCTCAGTACTGACCCTCTGACAGTGCAGCACTCCCTCAGTACTGACCCTCTGACAGTGCAGCAATCCCTCAGTACTGACCCTCTGACAGTGCGGCACTCCCTCAGTACTGACCCTCTGACAGTGCAGCACTCCCTCAGTACTGACCCTCTGACAGTGCAGCACTCTCTCAGTACTGACCCTCTGACAGTGCGGCACTCTCTCAGTACTGACCCTCTGACAGTGCAGCACTCCCTCAGTACTGACCCTCTGACAGTGCAGCACTCCCTCAGTACTGACCCTCTGACAGTGCAGCACTCCCTCAGTACTGACCCTCTGACAGTGCAGCACTCCCTCAGTACTGACCCTTTGACAGTGCGGCACTCCCTCAGTACTGACCCTCTGACAGTGCAGCACTCCCTCAGTACTGACCCTCTGACAGTGCAGCACTCCCTCAGTACTGACTCTCTGACAGTGCGGCACTCCCTCAGTACTGACCCTCTGACAGTGCAAGCGCTCCCTCAGTACTGACCCTCTGACAGTGCGGCACTCCCTCAGTACTGACTCTCTGACAGTGCGGCACTCCCTCAGTACTGACCCTCTGACAGTGCAGCACTCCCTCAGTACTGACCCTCTGACAGTGCGGCACTCCCTCAGTACTGACCCTCTGCCAGTGCGGCACTCCCTCAGTACTGACCCTCTGACAGTGCAGCACTCCCTCAGTACTGACCCTCTGACAGTGCGGCACTCCCTCAGTACTGACCCTCTGACAGTGCGGCACTCCCTCAGTACTGACCCTCTGACAGTGCAGCACTCCCTCAGTACTGACCCTCTGACAGTGCAGCACTCCCTCAGTACTGACCCTCTGACAGTGCAGCACTCCCTCAGTACTGACCCTCTAACAGTGCAGCACTCCCTCAGTACTGACCCTCTGACAAGTGCGGCACCTCCCTCAGTACTGACCCTCTGACAGTGCAGCACTCCCTCAGTACTGACCCTCTGACAGTGCGGCACTCCCTCAGTACTGACCCTCTGACAGTGCAGCACTCCCTCAGTACTGACCCTCTGTGAGTGCGGCACTCCCTCAGTACTGACCCTCTGACAGTGCAGTACTCCCTCAGTACTGACCCTCTGAAAGTGCGGCACTCCCTCAGTACTGACCCTCTGACAGTGCGGCGCTCCCTCAGTACTAGCCCTCTGACAGTACAGCACTCCCGTCAGTACTGACTCTCGGACAGTGCGGCACTCCCTCAGTACTGACCCTCTGACAGTGCGGCAACTCCCTCAGTACTGACCCTCTGACAGTGCAGCACTCCCTCAGTACTGACCCCCTCTGACAGTGCGGCACTCCCTCAGTACTGTGACCCTCTGACAGTGCGGCACTCCCTCAGTACTGACCCTTCTGACAGTGCTGCACTCCCTCAGTACTGACCCTCTGACAGTGCAGCACTCCCCTCAGTACTGACCCTCTGACAGTGCGGCACTCCCTCAGTACTGGACCCTCTGACAGTGCCGCACCCCCTCAGTCCTGACCCTCTGACAGTGCGGCACTCCCTCAGTCCTGACCCTCTGACAGTGCGGCACTCCCTCAGTACTGACCCTCTGACAGTGCAGCACTCCCTCAGTACTGACCCTCTGACAGTGCAGCACTCCCTCAGTACTGACCCTGCTGACAGTGCGGCGCTCCCTCAGTACTGACCCTCTGACAGTGCAGCACTCCCCCTCAGTACTGACTCTGACAGTGCGGCACTCCTCAGTACTGATACCTCGACTTGCGTGCACTCCCTCAGTACTGACCCTCTGACAGTGCTCAGCATCCCTCAGTATGACCCTCTGACAGTGCAGCACTCCCTCAGTACTGAACCCTCTGACAGTGCAGCACTCCCTCGTACTGACCTCTGACAGTTGCAGCGCTCCCTCATACTGACCCTCTGACAGTGCAGCACTCCCTCAGTACTGACCCTCTGACAGTGCGGCAACTCCCTCAGTACTGACCCTCTGACAGTGCGGCACTCCCTCAGTCCTGACCTCTGACAGTGCGGCACTCCCTCAGTCCTGACCCTCTGACAGTGCGGCACTCCCTCGTACTGACCCTCTGAC
>NC_052156.1:2580173-2624744 GCF_902713615.1 Scyliorhinus canicula
CCCAGTGAGAGTCAGTGTGTGTGGGACCCATACCCCAGTGAGAGTCAGTGTGTGGGACCCGTACCCCAGTGAGAGTCAGTGTGTGTGGGGCCCGTACCCCAGTGAGAGTCAGTGTGTGTGGGACCCGTACCCCAATGAGAGTCAGTGTGTGTGGGACCCGTACCCCAGTGAGAGTCAGTGTGTGTGGGGGACCCGTACCCCAGTGAGAGTCAGTGTGTGTGGGACCCGTATCCCAGTGAGAGTCAGTGTGTGTGGGACCCTAGTGAGAGTCAGTGTGTGTGGGACCCGTACCCCAGTGAGAGTCAGTGTGTGTGGGACCCATACCCCAGTGAGAGTCAGTGTGTGTGGGACTGTATCCCAGTGAGAGTCAGTGTGTGTGGGACCCCTACCCCAGTGAGAGTCAGTGTGTGTGGGACCCATACCCCAGTGAGAGTCAGTGTGTGTGGGACCCGTACCCCAGTGAGAGTCAGTGTGTGTGGGGCCCGTACCCCAGTGAGAGTCAGTGTGTGTGGGACCCGTACCCCAGTGAGAGTCTGTGTGTGTGGGACCCGTACCCCAGTGAGAGTCAGTGTGTGTGGGGGACCCGTATCCCAGTGAGAGTCAGTGTGTGTGGGACCCGTACCCCAATGAGAGTCAGTGTGTGTGGGACCCGTACCCCAGTGAGAGTCAGTGTCTGTGGGACCTGTACCCCAGTGAGAGTCAGTGTGTGTGGGACCCCAGTGAGAGTCAGTGTGTGTGGGACCCGTACCCCAGTGAGAGTCAGTGTGTGGGACCCGTACCCCAGTGAGAGTCAGTGTGTGGGACCCGTACCCCAGTGAGAGTCAGTGTGTGGGACCCGTACTCCAGTGAGAGTCAGTGTGTGTGGGACCCGTACCCCAGTGAGAGTCAGTGTGTGTGGGACCCGTACCCCAATGAGAGTCAGTGTGTGTGGGACCCCAGTGAGAGTCAGTGTGTGTGGAACCCGTACCCCAGTGAGAGTCAGTGTGTGTGGGACCCGTACCCCAGTGAGAGTCAGTGTGTGTGGGACCCGTACCCCAGTGAGAGTCAGTGTGTGTGGGACCCGTACCCCAGCGAGAGTCAGTGTCTGTGGGACCCGTACCACAGTGAGAGTCAGTGTGTGTGGGACCCGTACCCCAGTGAGAGTCAGTGTGTGTGGAACCTGTACCTCAGTGAGAGTCAGTGTGTGAGGGACCCGTACCCCAGTGAGAGTCAGTGTGTGTGGGACCCGTACCCCAGTGAGAGTCAGTGTGTTGACCCGTACCCCAGTGAGAGTCAGTGTGTGTAGGACCCATACCCCAGTGAGAGTCAGTGTGGGTGGGACCCGTACCCCAGTGAGAGTCAGTGTGTGTGGGACCCGTACCCCATTGAGATTCAGTGTGTGTGGGACCCGTACCCCAGTGAGAGTCAGTGTGTGTGGAACTGTATCCCAGTGAGAGTCAGTGTGTGTGGGACTCATACCCCAGTGAGAGTCAGTGTGTGTGGAACTGTATCCCAGTGAGAGTCAGTGTGTGTGGGACTCGTACCCCGGTGAGAGTCAGTGTGTGTGGGACTCATACCCCAGTGAGAGTCAGTGTGTGTGGGACCTGTACCCCAGTGAGGGTCAGTGTGTGTGGGACCCGTACCCCAGTGAGAGTCTGTGTGTGTGGGACCCGTACCCCAGTGAGAGTCAGTGTGTGTGGGATTCGTACCCCAGTGAGAGTCAGTGTGTGTGGGACCCATACCCCAGTGAGAGTCAGTGTGTGTGGGACCCGTACCCCAGTGAGAGTCAGTGTGTGTGGGGCCCGTACCCCAGTGAGAGTCAGTGTGTGTGGGACCCGTACCCCAATGAGAGTCTGTGTGTGTGGGACCCGTACCCCAGTGAGAGTCAGTGTGTGTGGGGGACCTGTACCCCAGTGAGAGTCAGTGTGTGTGGGACCCGTACCCCAGTGAGAGTCAGTGTGTGTGGGACCCGTACCCCAGTGAGAGTCAGTGTCTGTGGGACCCGTACCCCAGTGAGAGTCAGTGTGTGTGGGACCCGTACCCCAGTGAGAGTCAGTGTGTGTGGGACCCGTACCCCAGTGAGAGTCAGTGTGTGTGGGGCCTGTACCCCAGTGAGAGTCAGTGTGTGTGGGACCTGTACCCCAGTGAGAGTCAGTGTGTGTGGGACCCGTACCCCAGTGAGAGTCAGCATCTCCAGGCGGTTTGGAATAAACGGCGGAATTCTCCGACCCCCCGTCAATCCCGCTACCACCACGGGAATCGGCGGGGGCGGGAATCGCGCCGCACCAGTCAGCAGGCCCCCCGCGGCGTTATTCCGGCCTGCGATGGGCTGAAGTCCCCCCGCTGACAGGCCGTTCCCGCCGGCGGGATTGGCAGTGCGGGTGGGCGCCGGGGTCCTGGGGAGAGGCGCGGTGCGAACTGACCCTGGGGGGTGCCCCCACAGTGGCCTGGCCCGCGATCGGGGCCCACTGATCGGCGGGCGGGCCCGTGCCGTGGGGGCACTCTGTTTCTACCGCCGCCTCCACGGCCTCCACCATGGCGGGGGCGGAAGAGACCCCCCTCCGCTGCGCATGTGCCGGTATGACGACAGCAGCCGCTGGCGCTCCGGCGCATGCGCGGACTTCCGGTGAAGGCCTTTCAGCCCTGGCTGGCGGGGCGCCAAAGGCCATTCCCGCCGGCCGGCGAGCGGGAGCCACTCCGTCGCGGGCCTAGCCCCCAGCCCAACGCCGGGACCCCCTGCCCCGCCGGCCGGCGAGCGGGAGCCACTCCGTCGCGGGCCTAGCCCCCAGCCCAATGCCGGGTCCCCCTGCCCCGCCGGCCGGGGAGAATCACGGCCAAGGTTGCTTTGTATACAGTGGGGTTGAAATAATCACGGACAGAAACTGCTCTGTCATGGGCTGTGATGTAAAGAATGGCTTATTGTCACGAGTAGGCTTCAGTAAAGTTACTGTAAAAAGCCCCTAGTCGCCACATTCTGGCGCCTGTTCGGGGGAGGCCGGTACGGGAATTGAACCCACGCTGCTGGCCTTGTTTTGCGTTACAAGCCAGCTGTTTAGCCCACTGTGCTAAAGCAGTCCCTCAGGCTGGTTTGGGCAATAATCTTCCTTGTCCAGTGCTCAACTCGGGAATTGAATTCACTGATTTTTTTTTGGTTGATTTTGAACAGGATGCGAAAAAATGTTTCACCTGCGATTCCCGTCAGGCCTATGATAGACTCCGAAATCCTGACAGCCACAGAGTGGAAAACGTGATTACAACCTTTGCACAATACCGGAAGAAAGCCTGGTGGCAGTCAGAGAATGGTGAGTCATTTGAACCTTGTGGCGTGGCGATGGCCAGGGTAGAATTTGGTGTTGGCCCATCACCGTGACTCAGTCGTGTAACTGGCAGCTTGCCTCTGTTGGCAACGCCGTTAACTCTGAATCAGAACATTGTGTGTTTGGGTTCACTCTTGACTCTCTGGAAAGTGTGGCTATAGCAATGCAGGATCGGTGCTGTTATTGATTGTATCGCACTCTGAAAAGGGGAGCAGTCAGTTGTCTCCATCCTTCAGTCCATTATTCCTCCATCAACCATCATCAGGGCAGCACGGTAGCATTGTGGATAGCACAATTGCTTCACAGCTCCAGGGTCCCAGGTTCGATTCCTGGCTTGGGTCACTGTCTGTGTGGAGTCTGCACGTTCTCCCTGTGTGTGCGTGGGTTTCCTCCGGGTGCCCCGGTTTCCTCCCACAGTCCAAAGATGTGCGGGTTAGGTGGATTGGCCATGATAAATTGCCCTTAGTGTCCAGAAAGGTTAGGTGGGGTTACTGGGTTATGGGGGTAGGGTGAAGGCGTGGCTTAAGTAGGGTGCTCTTTCCAAGAGCCGGTACAGACTCGATGGGCTGAATGGGCTCCTTCTGGACTGTAAATTCCATAATTCGATGATTTCCTTGTTTATTATTGTTCATTGGGTCAGATTCCACATGTACAGTGACAACAGCCAACTTTAACTTTCTGTCACTTCTCTCAATCCCTCTGCTGCCTCTGTTTAACCAGACAGGCCAAATTGTCGGACGCAATTGAATAGCGGGAAGACCAATACCATTTATTTTCACCACTCACTTCCCTCGACTCCATCCCTCGAATGGCCTCTGTCTCAGGAGAACCATTCCCAAACTATTCCCAAACACTGTGGGCGCGATTCTCCCGAGCCCCGCGCCGGGCCGGAGAATCGCCGCAACCGTGCCACGACGACCCCACGCCGGTGCGCGATTCTCCGAGGTCCGCCATTTGCGCTGCCGCTTTTGGCGCGGCGCCGGGTGGAATCGACGGGGCCTTCACTGGGGGGGGCTCCTTCACTGGGGGGTGGGGTCTCTGATGGGGTCTGGCCCATGATCGGGGCCCTCCAATCGGCGGGCCGGCCTCTCCCCACCCACCCCCGACCTACTTTCTGGTGAGGCCGGCCCCTGAACACTGACACCATGTTGAGTCGGGGCCGGCGCACTAACGAAGTCCCCAGCCCATCCGCGGGTTGGCGCAGCGCCTATTTGGCGCCGGGAAAGGAGGCTGGCTCCGCTGGCCCCCTGTGGCCCAGTTCGCGCCTTCATCAAACATGACGGCATTCACGACGGCGCGAACATTTGGGCTCCATATTGGAGAATCGCCCCCTTTGTATCCCATTGGACTCTGAACCGAGCTTTCGAATTAATATCCTGTTCATTACAGATGAGTAATATCGCTTCTCTCCCCTCCTACCTCAGCTCATTTACTGCTTATCCTGAGTGTAACCCTACCCTAACTCTCATCCCTACCTTTCCATCTCTATGGTCAATTCATCCAATTCTCTTCTGCCTGGCGCGACCCCAAGTCGCCCACTTTGTACCTTCTGTAATTTTCACCTTATCCAATCGCAGCAAATTCTCTTTATTCATCACCCCTGGCTCCTGGTCCCCCAAAATCCCAGATTACTGTTTAACTCCCTGATGTACCATCAATTGGACACAAGACACGATGAAGGTCCAAACTGAGGCATTAATCAGCTAGATGTTAGCCCGGTGGTCGACTACAGTGAAAGGCCGACCGGTGGGAACTCTGGGTACTTATACCCTGCCTCGGAGGCGGGATCTACTAGCCTCTCGACCAATTGGTGAGCAGTCACATGACTAGTCCCAGCCAATCAGCCGAGGGGCACATGACCAGCCAGAGCCAATGGGAAACCAGTGCTCTGCACCAATGACAGTGCTCCCATTCATACCACCACATACACCCCTTGTGGAGAAAGTAGCCGGGGGGGGGGGGGGGGGGGGTGTTGTAAGGGGAAGGGGGGGGCGAGGACTGGTGGTATGAGTAGAGACAATCGAGAAGATGGGGGCTGCCCACTGGCTCGTGGCAAAATGAACAAAACCGAATACAGTTGGGTGCAAAAAAATATTACAATAGAGTCCAATAAAGTCCCATGGTTGCATCAGATGGACACGATCAGCCTGTCGGGTGCCCGTGGTGTTCTGGAGGACCGTCGCAGTGGAGCCGGTGACGTCGGGCTGATGGTCGTCCTTGCCTCCGGGAGCGTCGGTCGTAGATGTGTCTCCGTACCCCGGGCCGGTGGTGGAGACGCTGTAATCAGGGAAGGGGGGGTCTGTGCGCTGGGTCGTGGGGGCGTGGGGGGCGCTGGGGGGGAATCGGGATGTAGGGGGAGAAGGCCGTATGCCGGTGGGTGCCAGGTCCCGAAGTGAGACCGTATCCTGCCGACCGTCGGGATACTCCACGTACGCATACTGCGGGTTGGCGTGGAGTAACTGGACTTGTTCCACCAACGGGTCGGACTTGTGCACCCGCACATGCTTCCGGGGCAGGATGGGCCCGGGCGTGGCCAGCCAGGTCGGGAGAGGAGATCCTGAGGACGACTTCCTTGGGAAGGGAGGACCGTGGGCTTGTTGCGGGGGCCGGGCGGTGGGCCGGAGAGGTCGGTGCGCAGCGCTGGGCCCTGGGAGGGGCGGGGTGGGGGGGAGGGGGGGGGGGGGGGATCCGCGGTCGCTGCACGGAACAGCAGCGACCGACTTGGTCTGGCAGACCACCGTGTAGTGGCCCTTCTTCCCGCAGCTCTTACACAGAGCGGAGCGGGCCGGGCAGCGCGGGTGGGGGTGCTTGGAGAGGCCGCAAAAGTAGTAGCGGGGCCCCGCTAGCTTGTCGGAGCGTCCCACAGCGCAGGCCTGGGGGGGGGGGGAAGGGGTCGGGGTCAGCGGAGGACGGAGGACGGAGGTGGCCCGTGCCATGAAATCCAAGGGGTTGCCGCGTGGCCAGGGGGCGTATGCGCGGGCGTTCAGGTCGGCGACCTCCAGGGAGTTTGCGAGGGTCTGTGCCTCAGCTCGGCTGAGGGCGTCCTTCTCCAGTAATCGCTGGCGGATGGAGGGGGATTGCATGCTGGCAACGTAAGCATCTCTGACTAAAAGTTCCATGTGCTCTGTCGCAGAAACTTGGGGACAGGCGCAATTTCTCCCCAGAGCCGCGAGGGATGGTAAAACTCGTCGAGGGACTCACCAGGGAACTGTTGTCTAGTCGTCAGGAGATGCCGTGCATATACTTCATTGACCGACCGGAGAAAGTGTCCTCTCAGGATATCCATGGCCGCGTCATAATCATTTCCGTCCTCAATCATTGAGTATCCCGCCGTGCCCACGCACGAGTGGAGGATGTGGAGTTTCTGCTCCTTGGTGGGTTTGCTGGCTGCAGTCATCAGGTAACTGTGTAAACACGCCAGCCAGTGTTTAAAGGTTGCAGGTGCGTTTGCAGCATGTGGGCTGATGCGGAGGCAGTCAGGCTTGATGCGTAGCTTCATTTCAAAATTCTAGCTGATTAAATTGATGTACCATCAATTGGACACGAGGCACGACGAAAGTCCAAACTGAGGCTTTAATCAGCTAGATGTTAGCCCAGTGGGCGACTACAGTGAAAGGCCGACCGCCGGGAACTCTGGGTACTTATACCCCGCCTCGGAGGCGGGTCTACTAGCCTCTCGACCAATTGGTGAGCAGTCACATGACTAATCCCAGCCAATCAGCCGAGAGGCACATGACCAGCCAGAGCCAATGGGAAACCAGTGCTCTGCACCAATGGCAGTGCTCCCATTCATACCACCACAGGTAGATTCAGGGGCTCACCCTTCCTGTCTGTGTAACCTCCAACCTCCTCCAGCCTGTAGGCTGCCCTCACCTTGACCTCTGCTGGCATCCTGTAACCCCAATTCCCCTCTCTACCCCACAGCTGGATACGGTGCCTTCAGCTAAATGATTGGTCGGCCGGGACGATCCTTGCCCCCTTGGAATTCACAAACTGAACAGTGTGTTGTGTGGGTCAGCATTTGGTGAAGGTCACAGCCTCCAGGAGGTGGAGGGAAAAGGGAATGAGAGAGAAGCGCCAACAGAACGTGCGTCTCTTCGCTCCTCGGGCTAATGGGTGAACACAGATGTTTGTGTGTCGGGCCCAGTTTCCAGATGTTTGTGTGTCGGGCCCAGTTTCCAGATGTTTGTGTGTCGGGCCCAGTTTCCAGGCTGTGACAGAACAGTAAGGTCAGTGTGTGAGGAAGTCGCTTCTCCCAGAAACAAACGCGTTTGGCCACTCTCCTCTTCCTGTTTCTCTCTCTGGAATGTGAGAGTTGGCCAGAAAGTGTCCCGGCCAGAATGGGTAGGCCATTGCCACATAACACAAGAAAAATCTATCTGCTGTGTTTGGGCAGAGATCTGTCAGCTACTGGGTCACGGACAGCGAGTCCGCCGTTCACAGCAATGAATTCTCATTAATAGATATCCTCCCCTCTCCTCACTGCTGCTCCCAAATACCAGTTAGTCTCAGGGAAGTTCCTTGCTGTTATTTTCCAACTCTTCCCTATGGAATACTAGGGGTGGAGCAGAATAGTGCCTATCCCGAGCCAAGGATTTGTCTGAATGTCTCTCCGTCAGAGGTTCTGTGAGGCACACCCTGGATTGTTACCCGTAGCTTATTGATCCTGTGTCGACCCGATCACTGAGCGGCAGCAGCAGCACGTCAACGGCCTGGCAACCAGGCCTGAACCCTTCCCTACGCCACACGCCGGCCTTGGCAACCAGGCCTGAACCCTTCCCTGCGCCACACGCCGGCCTTGGCAACCAGGCCTGAACCCTTCCCTGCGCCACACGCCGGCCTTGGCAACCAGGCCTGAACCCTTCCCTACGCCACACGGCGGCCTTGGCAACCAGGCCTGAACCCTTCCCTACGCCACACGCCGGCCTTGGCAACCAGGCCTGAACCCTTCCCTACGCCACACGCCGGCCTTGGCAACCAAGCCTGATCCCTTCCCTACGCCACATGCCGGCCTTGGCAACCAGGCCTGAACCCTTCCCTACGCCACACGCCGGCCTTGGCAACCAAGCCTGATCCCTTCCCTACGCCACATGCCGGCCTTGGCAACCAGGCCTGAACCCTTCCCTACGCCACACGCCGGCCTTGGCAACCAGGCCTGAACCCTTCCCTACGCCACACGCCGGCCTTGGCAACCAAGCCTGATCCCTTCCCTACGCCACACGCCGGCCTTGGCAACCAGGCCTGAACCCTTCCCTGCGCCACACGCCGGCCTTGGCTGACGGTCTGCGTGGTGTTTGCACTTTCTACCCGTGTCTGCGTGAGTTTCCTCCGGGTGCTCCACTTTCCTCCGTTTAATAAATACACGGGGAGTCCAAGGCGAGTTGCAGAGACATTTATTAAGACGGCATTATCTACATGAGGCCTGGCTACAGCTTACTGGGTCTTCTCTCCTCTGTAGTCAGCCTCACACTGGCTGACCATTTATCCCGGTGCTAATGACCTCCCCCCCCCCCCCCCCCCCCCCCCCCCGAGCTCGGACTCCCAATGAACACAGGGAAACATTCACCCTCAATTGGATGTGTCAGGTGCAGCTTGTTACTCCCAAAGTTCATGGATGTGCAGGGTCGGCGAACTGGCCTTAATAACTTGCCGTTAGTGCCCAGGGGTGTGCAGGTTAGGTTACGGGGATAGGCTGTGGGAGTGGGCCCCATCAGGGTGCTCTTTCAGAGTCAGTGCAGACATGATGGGCCGAATGGGCTCCTTCTGTACGGCGTGGATTCTATGACACACATACACACAAAGTCACACATAAAACATATCAATACACATACACACCAACAAAAACACAGACACACACACAGTCGCACCAACAAATGCACACAGTGCAGCACACCCTCAGTACTGACCCTCTGACAGTGCGGCACTCCCTCAGTACTGACCCTCTGACAGTGCAGCACTCCCTCAGTACTGACCCTCTGACAGTGCAGCACTCCCTCAGTACTGACCCTCTGACAGTGCAGCAATCCCTCAGTACTGACCCTCTGACAGTGCGGCACTCCCTCAGTACTGAACCTCTGACAGTGCAGCACTCCCTCAGTACTGACCCTCTGACAGTGCAGCACTCCCTCAGTACTGACCCTTTGACAGTGCGGCACTCCCTCCGTACTGACCCTCTGACAGTGCAGCACTCCCTCAGTACTGACCCTCTGACAGTGCAGCACTCCCTCAGTACTGACTCTCTGACAGTGCGGCACTCCCTCAGTACTGACCCTCTGACAGTGCAGCGCTCCCTCAGTACTGACCCTCTGACAGTGCGGCACTCCCTCAGTACTGACTCTCTGACAGTGCGACACTCCCTCAGTACTGACCCTCTGACAGTGCAGCACTCCCTCAGTACTGACCCTCTGACAGTGCGGCTCTCCCTCAGTACTGACCCTCTGACAGTGCAGCACTCCCTCAGTACTGACCCTCTGACAGTGCGGCACTCCCTCAGTACTGACCCTCTGCCAGTGCGGCACTCCCTCAGTACTGACCCTCTGACAGTGCAGCACTCCCTCAGTACTGACCCTCTGACAGTGCGGCACTCCCTCAGTACTGACCCTCTGACAGTGCGGCACTCCCTCAGTACTGACCCTCTGACAGTGCAGCACTCCCTCAGTACTGACCCTCTGACAGTGCAGCACTCCCTCAGTACTGACCCTCTGACAGTGCAGCACTCCCTCAGTACTGACCCTCTAACAGTGCAGCACTCCCTCAGTACTAACCCTCTGACAGTGCGGCACTCCCTCAGTACTGACCCTCTGACAGTGCAGCACTCCCTCAGTACTGACCCTCTGACAGTGCGGCACTCCCTCAGTACTGACCCTCTGACAGTGCAGCACTCCCTCAGTACTGACCCTCTGACAGTGCGGCACTCCCTCAGTACTGACCCTCTGACAGTGCAGTACTCCCTCAGTACTGACCCTCTGAAAGTGCGGCACTCCCTCAGTACTGACCCTCTGACAGTGCGGCGCTCCCTCAGTACTAGCCCTCTGACAGTACAGCACTCCCTCAGTACTGACTCTCTGACAGTGCAGCGCTCCCTCAGTACTGACCCTCTGACAGTGCAGCACTCCCTCAGTACTGACCCTCTGACAGTGCGGCACTCCCTCAGTACTGACCCTCTGACAGTGCGGCACTACCTCAGTCCTGACCCTCTGACAGTGCGGCACTCCCTCAGTCCTGACCCTCTGACAGTGCGGCACTCCCTCAGTACTGACCCTCTGACAGTGCAGCACTCCCTCAGTACTGACCCTCTGACAGTGCAGCACTTCCTCAGTACTGACCCTCTGACAGAGCGGCGCTCCCTCAGTACTGACCCACTGACAGTGCAGCACTGCCTCAGTACTGACCCTCTGACAGTGCAGCACTCCCTCAGTACTGACTCTCTGACAGTGCGGCACTCCCTCAGTACTGACCCTCTGACAGTGCGGCACTCCCTCAGTACTGACCCTCTGACAGTGCAGCACTCCCTCAGTACTGACCCTCTGACAGTGCGGCGCTCCCTCAGTACTGACCCTCTGACAGTGCAGCACTCCCCTTCAGTACTGACTCTGACAGTGCGGCACTCCCTCAGTCCTGACCCTCTGACAGTGCGGCACTCCCTCAGTCCTGACCCTCTGACAGTGCGGCACTCCCTCAGTACTGACCCTCTGACAGTGCAGCACTCCCTCAGTACTGACCCTCTGACAGTGCGGCACTCCCTCAGTACTGACCCTCCCACAGTGCGGCACTCCCTCAGTACTGACCCTCTGACAGTGCGGCACTCCCTCAGTACTGACCCTCTGACAGTGCGGCACTCCCTCAGTACTGACCCTCTGACAGTGCAGCACTCCCTGAGTACTGACCCTCTGACAGTGCAGCACTCCCTCAGTACTGACCCTCTGACAGTGCAGCACTCCCTCAGTACTGACCCTCTGACAGTGCGGCACTCCCTTAGTACTGACCCTCTGACAGTGCAGCACTCCCTCAGTATTGACCCTCTGACAGTGCCGCACTCCCTCAGTACTGACCCTCTGACAGTGCGGCACTCCCTCAGTACTGACCCTCTGACAGTGCAGCACTCCCTCAGTACTGACCCTCTGACAGTGCAGCACTCCCTGAGTACTGACCCTCTGACAGTGCAGCACTCCCTCAGTACTGACCCCCTGACAGTGCAGCACTCCCTCACTACTGACCCTCTGACAGTGCAGCACTCCCTGAGTACTGACCCTCTGACAGTGCAGCACTCCCTCATGACTGACCCTCTGACAGTGCGGCACTCCCTCAGTACTGACCCTCTGACAGTGCAGCGCTCCCTCAGTATTGACCCTCTGACAGTGCAGCATTCCCTCAGTACTGACCCTCTGACAGTGCAGCACCCTCAGTACTGACCCTCTGACAGTGCGGCACTCCCTCAGTACTGACCCTCTGACAGTGCAGCGCTCCCTCAGTACTGACCCTCTGACAGTGCAGCATTCCCTCAGTACTGACCCTCTGACAGTGCGGCCCTCCCTCAGTACTGACCCTCTGACAGTGCAGCACTCCCTCAGTACTGACCCTCTGACAGTGCAGCACTCCCTCAGTACTGACCCTCTGACAGTGCGGCACTCCCTCAGTACTGACCCTCTGACAGTGCGGCACTCCCTCAGTACTGACCCTCTGACAGTGCTGCACTCCCTCAGTACTGACCCTCTGACAGTGCGGCACTCCCTCAGTACTGACCCTCTGACAGTGCAGCGCTCCCTCAGTACTGACCCTCTGACAGTGCAGCACTCCCTCAGTACTGACCCTCTGACAGTGCGGCACTCCCTCAGTACTGACCCTCTGACAGTGCAGCACTCCCTCAGTACTGACCCTCTGACAGTGCAGCACTCCCTCAGTACTGACCCTCTGACAGTGCGGCACTCCCTCTGTACTGACCCTCTGACAGTGCAGTATTCCCTCAGTACTGACCCTCTGACAGCGCGGCACTCCCTCAGTACTGACCCTCTGACAGTGCAGCACTCCCTCAGTACTGACCCTCTGACAGTGCGGCACTCCCTCAGTACTGACCCTCTGACAGTGCAGCACTCCCTCAGTACTGACCCTCTGACAGTGCAGCATTCCCTCAGTACTGACCCTCTGACAGTGCGGCCCTCCCTCAGTACTGACCCTCTGACAGTGCAGCACTCCCTCAGTACTGACCCTCTGACAGTGCAGCACTCCCTCAGTACTGACCCTCTGACAGTGCGGCACTCCCTCAGTACTGACCCTCTGACAGTGCTGCACTCCCTCAGTACTGACCCTCTGACAGTGCGGCACTCCCTCAGTACTGACCCTCTGACAGTGCAGCGCTCCCTCAGTACTGACCCTCTGACAGTGCAGCACTCCCTCAGTACTGACCCTCTGACAGTGCGGCACTCCCTCAGTACTGACCCTCTGACAGTGCAGCACTCCCTCAGTACTGACCCTCTGACAGTGCAGCACTCCCTCAGTACTGACCCTCTGACAGTGCGGCACTCCCTCTGTACTGACCCTCTGACAGTGCAGTATTCCCTCAGTACTGACCCTCTGACAGTGCGGCACTCCCTCAGTACTGACCCTCTGACAGTGCGGCACTCCCTCAGTACTGACCCTCTGACAGTGCAGCGCTCCCTCAGTACTGACCCTCTGACAGTGCAGCACTCCCTCAGTACTGACCCTCTGACAGTGCGGCACTCCCTCAGTACTGACCCTCTGACAGTGCAGCACTCCCTCAGTACTGACCCTCTGACAGTGCAGCACTCCCTCAGTACTGACCCTCTGACAGTGCGGCACTCCCTCAGTACTGACCCTCTGACAGTGCAGCACTCCCTCAGTACTGACCCTCTGACAGTGCAGCACACCCTCAGTACTGACCCTCTGGCAGTGCGGCACTCCCTCAGTACTGACCCTCTGACAGTGCAGCACTCCCTCAGTACTGACCCTCTGACAGTGCGGCACTCCCTCAGTACTGACCCTCTGACGGTGCAGCACTCCCTCAGTACTGACCCTCTGACAGTGCAGCACTCCCTCAGTACTGACCCTCTGACAGTGCAGCACTCCCTCAGTACTGACCCTCTGACAGTGCAGCACTCCCTCAGTACTGACCCTCTGACAGTGCAGCACTCCCTCTGTACTGCTGTAGATTATGAGCTCCAGCTTGTAGAGGATACCGAGCTACCTGTTGAAGCCGAGGTATTGGATTGATCAGGAGGCCGAGCTGTGTAGTGTCAGTGTGAATAAGACAGTTCAGCACATCTGACAGATCCAGTGGAAATAAAGTGAGCTCATTGCCTCGTTCACTCCTCTGTGATGTGTGTTTGTGGAGAGAAATTCTGGGTTATTTTTGATGCATGTTGCTGATACGTCAATGGAAAATTGTGAGGAAGCTGTGCTGTGCACACTCCGTGTTCTGTAGCAGCTGGAAGCCTGGCCTGGAGAGGTTGGGGTGGCTGGGGTTAGGGGGGCCTGTGTCACAGGAAGTTCAGATTGAGGATTGTTGAGGGTCAGATGGCAGTAGTGTGTGAACGATTCAATCACAGTCTTGTTTCAGCTCGATTGCTTCATGCAGCCAGTCTTAGTGTGATCTGTAATGTGGTGCAGCAGGGAGTGCCAAACAGAGGGGCCACACAGGGCTAACTTCAGTCAATTCACTGCTTGTCTTATCTGCCGGCCTTCCTGTGACACGTGGGCCCATTCGCTGAAAGGAATGATTGTCTTGTTTACATTGTGGCTCCTCCTCCCTCTCCCCCTTCCCTCTTCCCTGCACACACCCCACCTCCCTCTCCCCCTTCCCTCTTCCCTGCACACACCCCACCTCCCCCTCCCACCTCCCCCTCTCCCTTCCCTCTTCCCTGCACACACCCCACCTCCCCCTCTCCCTTCCCTCTTCCCTGCACACACCCCACCTCCCCCTCTCCCTTCCCTCTTCCCTGCACACACCCCTCCTCCCTCTCTCCCATTGTTTCTCTCGTCCCTCCCCTCCTTCTTGCACCCCTCCTCCCCTACCCCTCCACTCACCTCCCCTCCTTTCCTACTGCATCCCAGAACTGCAACCTCACTCTTTCTGATTCAGACCCCAGGGGGTGACCAGGCTGCTGGGTGGTGAAGGGGGAGAGAGCGGGGAGGAGGAGTGGGGGGTGACGGGGTGAGGGGGAATGGGGGAGGGGGTGGCGAAGGTGAGGGGGGAGAGAGCGGGGAGGAGGGGTGGGCGAGGGGGAGTGGGGGGTAATGTGGGGGAGGGGGACTGGGTGGAGAAGGTGAGGAGGGAGAGAGCGGGGAGCAGGAGTGGGGTATGACGGGGGGTTGGGGAGTGGGGGAGGGGGTGGCGGAGGGGGAGGGGGAGGGGGTGGCGAAGGTGAAGTGGGAGAGCGAGGAGGAGGAGTGTGGGTGACGGGGGGAGGGGGAGGGGGTTTGGGGGAAGGGGGTGGCGGAGGGGGAGGGGGTGGCGAAGGTGAGGGGGAGAGTTGGGGGTGACGGGGAAGGGGTGGGTGGGTGGAGAAGGTGACGGCAGAGGGAGCAGGGAGAGGGGTGACGGGGGTGACGGTGGGGGAGGGGGAGAGGCCTGGGGTAGGGGGATGTGTGGCTAAGGTGAGGGGAAGCGAGCGGGGAGGTGGATGGGGGGGGGGGTGACAGGGGGAGGGGGGAGAGAGAGGGGGAGGGGTTGGTGGGGGAGTGGGTAGAGAAGGTGAGGGCAGAGCGAGCAGGGAGGGGGGTGACGGGGGTGGGGGAGTGGGTAGAGAAGGTGAGGGCAGAGCGAGCAGGGAGGGGGGTGACGGAGGGTGGGGGAGTGGGTAGAGAAGGTGAGGGCAGAGCGAGCAGGGAGGGGGGTGATGGGGGTTGGGGGAGTGGGTAGAGAAGGTGAGGGCAGAGCGAGCAGGGGGGGGGGGGTGATGGGTGGGGGGGGGGGGGGGGGTGGTGAATGTGCTGTTTTGCTACCTCCTCTCAGGACTCCGATATGGAACTGAGCTGTGGGATTCCTGACCGGGTGAGTCACCGGGAGCAGGGAGCAGGATGTAAAAATAACAACAGAGAAATGGCGTTCGGCCCAACCACTCCATCTTGATGTTTACCCTCCACACAAGCAAGTCGATCCCATTTTCCTTCCCTGTTCCTATCACCCTCCAGCCCCTTTTCCCTCACCCCACACTGTTCATTCAAATCCTCACACAGTCTCTGCCTCAACGTCTGCCGCCTCACGCCTCCATTGTGAAGCTGTTTTCCTGACCTTCACTCTGAATCTCTGACGTTTAATCCTATGCCTGTGGCCTCCTTTATAATAATAATCTTTATTGTCACAAGTAGGCTTACATTAACACTGCAATGATGTTACTGTGAAAAGCCCCTAGTCGCCACATTCCAGCGCCTGTTCGGGTCACAGAGGGAGAATTCAGAATGTCCAAATCACCTAACAGCACATCTTTCGGGACTTGAGGGAGGAAACCGGAGCACCCGGAGGAAACCCACGCAGACACGGGGAGAACGTGCAGACTCCGCACAGACAGTGACCCAAGCCGGGAATCGAACCTGGGACCCTGGAGCTGTGAAGCAATAGTGCTAACCACTGTGCTACCGTGCTTGCCCCTGACCTCTTGATCACTGGAAATTGTCTGCATCAATCTCCTTTATGTAACTGTGTTTCTGCTGCCTATCTGTTTCAATGATGTGGAGATGCCGGCGTTGGATTGGGGTGAGCACAGTAAGAAGCCTTACTACACCAGGTTAAAGTCCAACAGGTTTGATTCAAACACTAGCTTTCGGAGCGCTGCTCCTTCCTCAGGTGAATGAAGAGGTACGTTCCAGAAACATTGATATAGACAAAGTCAGAGATGCAAGACGATACTTTGAATGCGAGTCTTTACAGGTAGTTAAGTCTTTACAGATCCAGACCAAGTAACTGGAGAGAGGGATAACCCCAGGTTAAAGAGGTGTGAATTGTCTCAAGCCAGGACAGTTGGGAGGATTTCGCAAGTCCAGGCCTGATGGTGGGGGGTGGATGTAATGCGACATGAATCCAAGGTCCCGGTTGAGGCCGCACTCATGTGTGCGGAACTTGGCTATAAGTTTCTGCTCGGCAATTCTACGTTGTCGTGTGTCCTGAAGGCCGCCTTGGAGAACACTTACCCGGAGATCAGAGGCTGAATGCCCTTGACTGCTGAAGTGTTCCCCGACTGGAAGGGAACATTCCTGCCTGGTGATTGTCACGCGATGTCCATTCATTCGTTGTCGCAGTGTCTGCATGATCTCGCCAATGTACCACGCTTCAGGACACTGCGTCATTGTGACTGTTCCCAATTAGCTTTCCAGTATCCCTCTGAGCCAGGTTGGCAATCGGATCTGCATTCAGTGGTATTTTCCGTTCTGGATCCCACTGCGGATTGAATTGAGGTGTCTCCAGCTTGTTGCTCACCTGACGCTCCAGGCCACGGTCAGTTGAGCTTCCCAGTTTAGACTGGTTCTGTTCAAAGATCCTAGTGTGTAACAGGCCGCGTGTCCCAGACTGTCACCCACTCCTCACTGACACTGACGGATTTGTCTTTCCTGCAGGTGTGTCCAATGTCCGCTTACGTCTGGACCTGGAGGCAGAATTCCATTTCACCCACCTCATCATGACATTCAAGGTAGGCGTGCAGACGTGCGGTACACTCAGGTTAGCTGTGCTTTGAAGTGGGTGCAGCGAGACGCTCCGTTGTGTTAAAGCACCACTGCCAGTTCAAGAAGGAGACCCCACTTCTCGAGGGGATAGTGGGGCCTGAGCAGAAAACCTGACCCTTGGCAGCGATGCTCACATCCCGAGAATGAATTTAACAAATACTCCCCACAAGCATTTCTCAAACATGACTCCATGCAGGGCAGCACGGTGGCGCAGTGGTTAGCACTGCTGCCTCATGGCGCCGAGGTCCCAGGTTCGATCCCGGCTCTGGGTCACTGTCTGTGTGCAGTTTGCACATTCTCCCCGTGTCTGCGTGGGTTTCGCCCCCACAACCCAAAGATGTGCAGAGCAGGTGGATCGGCCACGCTAAATTGTCCCTTAATTGGAAAAAATTGGGTACTCTAAATTTAAAAAAATTTTTTTTTTTAATGACTCCATGAGAGCCCCAGAGACCAGGATAGCTTTGGGATTGACTCCTGGTCTGTGCAAAACTGGCTGATTTCAGCTCATGTCGGAGAAAGGAGGTTAAAGCTGGCCATAGCTACCTGTAGCATGAGGAGGGAGAAATAACGCAGCACTCCTGCTGCCGTGTAACTGCCGCCCCATCACCACCACCATGTTCTCCAGTGGAAAGGGCAAGTTTCCTGTGCAGGAATGCAGGAATGTGCTATTCTTTTTGGCAAAGTTTTTGGCAGCACGGTAGCACAGTGGTTACCACAATTCCTTCACAGCTCCAGGGTCCCAGGTTCGATTCCGGCTTGGGTCACTGTCTGCACACCCTCCCCGTGTCTGCGGGGGTTTCCTCCGGGTGCTCCGGTTTCCTCCCACCGTCCAAAGATGGGCAGGTTAGGTGGATTGGCCATGCTAAATTGCCCTTTGTGTCCAAAATAGCCCCTAGTGTTGGGTGGGGTTACTGGGTTATGGGGATAGGGTGGAGGTGTTGACCTTGGGTAGGGTGCTCTTTCCAAGAGCCGGTGCAGAGTCGATGGGCCGAATGGCCTCCTTCTGCTCTGTAAATTCTATGATGAAAGTGGGGGTTTCATAAGAACACAACATGGTTTGCTCGTGCTATTTTCAAACTGGTGAGAAAAAACTGTAAGGGTGGGGCCCACCTGCAACTTGGGCTTTTAAAAGATCGGAGCCTCTCCACGCTGCAGATCTCTGCGTCCCACTATCATCATGGAGCCCCCTCCGAAGGAAATGGAACCCCACCCCCCAGGATAGAACATCCCCGGAACAGCCTGAGGCCTGAGGCCTGTCCATGGACATCAGGGATTGCTTTTTCGAGCAGTACGTTGTGGAACCAACCACGTATGAGCTATTTTAGATTTGGTTTGTGTAATGAATAAGGGATCATGTGGTTAAGGATTCCCCAGCGGGCAGTAACCACAATATGATAGAATTCCAGATAGACTCGGAGGGTGAGCGTCACAGGCCCATAACCAGTGTCTTCAGCTTAGACAAGGACAATTCTAATGGTGTGAGGGAGGAGTTGTCGAAGGTTAACTGGGTAAAGATGCAGGTCAGTCGACGAGCATGTGGCAGATATTCAAACAGCTGGTCCATAACGCTCAGCAGGAGTTTATCCCAGTCACAAAGAGGGATTCCACGAGAAAGAGGCAAAATCCATGGCTAACAAAGGAGGTCATGGATAATGTGAGATTGAAAAGCAGGACATACAAAGTGGTGAAGGATAGTGAGAGACCAGGGGCGCGATTCTCCCAACGGCCGACGCCCCTTATTCTCCCCCCGCCCCCCCCCCCCCCCGGGGGGCTAGGAGCGGCAGCACGTGAATTCCGAGCGCCCGGCCTTGACTCTTGCGTCAAAGCGGCGCGCCGGGAATGACGCGGCCGGCGCCGCCGAAGTGACGTCAGCCGCGCATGCGCAGGTTGGCCGGCTCCAACCCGCGCATGCGTGGTTGCCGTCTTCCCCTCCACTGCCCCACAAGACATGGCGGCTTGATCTTGCGGGGCGGCGGAGGGGAAAGAGTGCGTCTCTTAGAGACGCCGGCCCGACGATCGGTGGGCACCGATCGCGGGCCAGACATCTGTCGACCACGCCCGTGGTGCTCGATCCTCCCTCCGCCCCCCACAGGCCCCACAGTCACCGGTCGCGCGCTGTTCACGCCGGCAGCGACCAGGTGTGGTTGGCACCGGCGTGAACCGGTCGGGTTCGGCAGGCTGCATCAGTCTCCACCATGGAAGACATTGCAAATATCCCTAAGATATCAGATGTGCTGATTTCAAATAACATGGTGGAACTTTCAACAATCCCAATCAGAAGGGATAGAGTATTAGAGAAACTCAAGGGGCTAAAGGCAGACAAGGCCCCAGGACTCAATGAACTGCACATTAGGGTTTTAATGGAAGGACTGCAGAGATAGCGAATCCATAGTTTGAAATTATGTGTAACTCACTAAATTCTGGGATGGTACTGGAGATTGGAAAACAGCCTGTTCAAAAAGGGAGAATGACAGAAGGCAGGGAACTATAGGCCAGTTAATTTAATATCTATTACTGGCAAGGTGTTGGAGTCAATAGATCAAAGAGGAATTAGCTAATCATTTAGAAAACTGAGTATAATCAAACCTAGTCAATATGGTTTTATGAAAGGGAAATCAGGTTTAGCAAATTTGCTCGAATTCTTTGAGGTTGTAACAGGGAGAGTAGATAGAGGGCAACCTCTAGATGTCGTCTATTTAGATTTCCAAAAGACATTTGACAAGGTGTCGCATAAGAAGGTGGTGCATAAAATAAAACCCCATGGAATTGGAGGAGGTCATAGAACCATAGAATTGACATTGCAGAAGGAGGCCATTTGGCCCATCGAGTCTGCACCAGCTCTTGGAAAGAGCACCCTACTGAAACCACCCTATCCCTGTAACCCAACCTAACCTTTTGGACACTAAGGGGCAATTTATCATGGCCAATCCACCTAACCCGCACATCTTTGTGACTGTGGGAGGAAACCGGAGCACCCGGAGGAAACCCACGCAGACACGGGGAGAACGTGCAGACTCCGCACAGACAGTGACCCAAGCTGGGAATCGAACCTGGGACCCTGGAGCGGTGGGGCAGCAGTGCTATCCACTGAGCCACCATGCCGCCCATGTGTTAGCATGGATTGATAACTGGCTGTCACATAAAAACAGAGAGTTGGGACAAATGGGTTTTTTCAGAGTGGAAAGTTGTAACTAGTGTAGTACCACAGGGATCAGTACTTGGCCCACAATTGTTCAGTATTTACATTAATGACCTGGAGGAAGGAGCAGAATGTAAAGTTTCCGAATTTGCCAATGATATGAAAATAGGTGGAAGGGCATTTTGTGATGAGGATATTGTGATTCTGCAATGGGATTATGGATAGATTGGGTGACTGGGCGAAAACCTGCCAAATGGATTTAACGTGGGTAAGTGCGAGGTCACGCCCTTCAGTAGGAAGAATCAAAAGGCAGATTACCTAAATCCAGAGAGACTGCGGGTGAGTGAGGTACAGAGGGGTCTGAGTGTTCTCGTGCATGAATCATTAAAAGCTAACAGGCAGGTTCAACAAGTAGTCAAGGCGGCAAACGGCATTTTGGCCTTTATTGCAAAGGGGTTGGAGTTTAAAAAGAGGGAGGTTTTGATGCAATTGTACAGGGTGTTGGTGAGGTCTCACCGGGAATACTGCATATTGCTCTCCTAATATAAGAGAGGATATTGTGACATTGGAGGCCGTCCAAAGGAGATTCACCAGGATAATCCCTGGGATGAGAGGGTTTTCCTATCAAGAGGGACAATGTAGTCTGGGTCGGGATTCCTTGGAGTTTAGAAGACTGAGGGGTGACCTTGTTCAGACACACAAGACCCTGAGGAGGTCTCACAGGGTAGATGGTGAGATGTTTTCACTGGTGAGTGAGTCTCGAACAAGGGGACATAGCCACAGGATAAAGGGCCGGCCATTTAAAATTGAGATGCGGAGAAATTCCTTCCCACAGAGGGTGGTGAATCTCTGGAACTCTCTGCCCCGGAGGGAGGTGGAGGCCAGATCATTAGAAGTATTTAAAATGGAGGTGGATAAATATTTGATAGATGGAGGAGTCGAGGGCTCTGGTACAGAAAAGGAGCTGAGTCGGCCATAAATCAGCCACGATCGTATGGATGTTGGGACAGGCTCCAAGGCCCTGATGGCTGACTCCAGCTTCCATTTTGTGCGTGTCGTGTACAGTTTGAGCGTGACACCCACCCCCACCCCCCGTCACCCCCCCTCTCCTCTGGGGCTGTGCGCCTCTGCTGGTTCCACTCGCTAGGGAACCATGGGAACCTGCTGAGATTTGTGTTGGCATGGGGACCATTGAGCTTCCTAAATGACATCTAAATGTATTCGAATGGGGATCGCAATATTCAATGTATGGTGTATTATTCAGTGGTGGGGAATGAGGACAATAGGCCGGGAAAATCCCACCAAGCTGTGTTGGAACTCCTGCAAGATTCCCCCCTCCCCGCACCCCCCCACGCTGCCGTTCCCACCCCCCCAGAAACAGGGCATTATGAATGCTCACTGAATCCCGTGCGGAGAGTGACACTTGGATGAGCTAACGGTAGCACCAATAACAAAGAAGGGGAGGAACTTGGATGGAAAGGCTGTGTAATTGGTATTGTCTCTCCACAGACCTTCCGACCATCTGCCATGTTGATTGAGCGCTCTGCAGATTTTGGCCGCACGTGGCAAGTCTACCGCTACTTCAGTTATGATTGTGCCACAGACTTCCCGAATGTCTCTCGAGGGCCCCTCAGAAAGGTGGACGACGTTATCTGTGAATCTCGCTACTCCGACATTGAGCCTTCGACTGAGGGAGAAGTGAGTGACAAAACAATCGCTTGTTCAGAAATATGTGTGCTCAGTGGACCTACCTATCTGCATTCAGGACATGAAACCTAGGGCTGTACGGGGCGTGTGCTGCATTGTTAGAGTTGCTGGGTTTTGGCAGGACATGAACCCAGGGCTGTACGGGGCGTGTGCTGCATTGTTAGAGCTGCTGGGTTTTGGATGAGGTTAAGTCAAGGCCTTGTTCACGCTCTCAGATGACTGAAAAAGATCCTCCAGCCACTGTTTCAGGGAGATCATGGGAGTTCTCCTGACCTCCCGGCCAGAATTTATTCTTCTGTCAACATCTCAGATATATCTTTATTATATTATTTCTACCGCAAAACTCTCCCAATCATTTTAATTTGTAGTATATATTGTTTCTTGCCCTTTTAATAATTTTATTATTTGAGACAAAGTTTCCCACGGGAGTTGGGGGGGGGGGGATGGGATGGTTCCCTCGGGCAGCTCGGTAGCACAGTTGTTAGCACTGTTGCTTCACAGCAACAGGGTCCCAGGTTCGATCCCCACTGGGTCATTGTCTGTGCGGAGTCTGCACGTTCTCCCCGTGTCTCCGTGGGTTTCCTCCGGGTGCTCCGGTTTCCTCCCACACATCCTGAAAGACGTGCTGTTAGGTGAATTAGACATTCTGAATTCTGCTCTACCACCCGAACAGGTGCCGGAGTGTGGCGACTAGGGGCTTTTCACAGTAACTTCATTGCAGTGTTAATGTAAGCCTACTTGTGACACTAATAAAGATTATTCTGATCTCTCATTCTCACAACATAATTGGGGGAAGGACATGACAAGTATATGATCCAAGTGGAGAGGGTTCGATATGGAGATGAGTACAGGGAGAGGATGTAGAGAGGGTCCAGGAGGAGGTCAGATCTCAGCAGGGATGAGGACAGAGACCGCGCCTGGGCAAATCAATTTTGACCCAACCCGTTTCATTTTTCTTGATCGTGACAGTTTACATTCTGATTAAAGCTGTTGTATTGTTTTCCAGGTGATCTACAGAGTTCTGGACCCAGCCATTCCCATTGAAGACCCCTACAGTCCTCGGATCCAGAGTAAGTTCTGTGCTTCCAGCCCATGTCAGCTTCAAGGTGAAGCACAGCTCACCCAAAAACACCAGTAACTGATCTTCAAAATGAATCATTGCTTTGAGGGTTACTGAGGGCGTGAAAGGAGAAAGTAGTTGAGGAACTTTGTTTGTTTAGTTGGAATGTTTGTCCATTCACACCCAAACTTCATCCTCTATTTGGCAGCTGGGGTAGAGTAGCATTGACTTCGGTCGTGAGTAAAGATCAATCGAGGATTCTGTCCATGATTGAGATCCATTTGTCTGGCAGAGGAATACAGTAGCGGAACAGGCTGAATGGCCAACTCCTCTTCATGGGCCCTCGATGTAGCAGAGGGCTGCACTCCCTAAATGGGAGTGACATAAGGTGAATAATTCCAAACCTGTTGACACAACCAGATTCCTGTCAATGGTTTGGAGTTCTTTCCTGTCCTTTGCCTGCTATTCCCAGCTGGGATCAAGTTTCCACCGTTAGTACCTTACTCAAGGATCACCCTTCATCAACAACTTGCATTAATGTCCTCTCTGTAACAGAGTAAAACATCTCCAGCTACTTCACAGGATCATTATCAGACAGAATTGGACACAGAGTCACACAGGGAGATGTCCGGGGCATGTTACTGAAAGCTTGCTGATAAAAGTAGATTTGAGGGAGTGACAAAAAGGAGGAGAGAGGGGTAGAGAAGTGGAGAGGTTCCGGGAGGGAATTCAGGGCTTTTGACTCAGGCAGCTGAAGCCACAGCTGTCACTGTTGGAATGATGGCAATCGTGGATGTAGAAGAGATCAGAAGTGGAGGAATGGAGAGATCTCAGACGATTGTTCAGCTGGAGGAGGTTACAGAGATAGGGAGGGGTGATGGCATGGAGGGATTTGAACATTGGGGTGAGAGTTTCAAAATCGTTTAGCGGATGGAAGGGCAATGTGGGTCCCTCGGGACACGGGATGGGTAGAGTCAAGGTGAGGATAATTATTTAAGGATATCAAGTATGTGGAGGCAACACAGCTCAGTGTGACCAAGTCCGTACTGGTCCCTCCAGATGTGTATTATCCATCATTTCACCGTATTAATTTCCCCTCTCCCATTTCAGCTTTAGTTGGTTGATACATGCCATGCTTGATGGTGGAGGAAGCGAATGGTGATCTCCACTCACTTCCCTATTGGATACCAGATCCATCTGACCAGCTGGAGCCAAGTTAAATCATGCCCACCTCAAAATCAAGCCCCGCTCAATCACCCAGTCTCACTCCGACCCTCCTTCAAATGTTCCCACAGTTTCTGTTCCGTCCACACCACACCCAGCACTCTCTGACTGACTGCACACATTTTATTTGGAAGTAGGGATTCTCCTTACGAATCTTGATGGTTCTGTGTTCTCTGCCCTGGGTTTTCACTCCAAAGTAACCAACCCAAGACTTTTCAGCCTTATCTTATGTATCTCAAAAACTTTAAGTCAACTATCCATTTGGTTGCCCTCTCTACATTGCCTCCAGCATTTCCGTGTTTCACTTCATCTTGGATATTAACCAGCCATCCAGCATCCTGGGAGCGATACTGAATATGGGTAAAACCAACAGGGGAATAATCTACATCATAAATCAACTTTTGACAGGGATTTTCCATTTAATAGTAATGATTGCACTTGGGAAAACAAGTGTTCGTAAATTTTGGGATTTATTTGTCAGGCAGTTAGTCCATGTTTTTTTACATTCATGGCATGTAGGGGTGCTGAGCTGGGCCAGCATTTATTGCCCATCCCTGAGGGGGCATTTAAGAGTCAACCACATTGCTGTGGGTCTGGAGTCACATGTAGGCCAGACCGGGTAAGTACAAACAAAGAACAAAGAAAATTACAGCACAGGAACAGGCCCTTCGGCCCTCCCAGCCTGCGCCGATCCAGATCCTTTATCTAAACCTGTCTCCTATTTTCCAAGGTCTACTTCCCTCTGTTCCCCGCCCATTCATATACCTGTCCAGATGCATCTTAAATGATGCTAGCTTGCCCGCCTCTACCACCTCTGCTGGTAAAGCATTCCTGGCACCCACCATCCTCTGCGTAAAGAACTTTCCACGCACATCTCCCTTGAACTTTCTCCCTCTCACCTTGAAATCGTGACCCCTTATAACTGACACCCCCACTCTTGGGAAAAGCTTGTTGCTATCCACCCTGTCCATACCTCTCATAATTTTGTAGACCTCAATCAGGTCCCCCCCATCAACTTCCGTCTTTCCAACGAAAACAATCCTAATCTACTCGACCTTTCTTCATAGCTAGCACCCTCCATACCAGGCAACATCCTGGTGAACCTCCTCTGCACCCTCTCCCAAGCATCCACATCCTTCTGGTAATGTGGCGACCAGAACTGCACGCAGTATTCCAAATGTGGCCGAACCAAAGTCCGATACAACTGTAACATGACCTGCCAACTCTTGTACTCAATACCCTGTCCGATGAAGGCAAGCATGTTGTATGCCTTCTTGACCACTCTATCCACCTGCGTTGTCACCTTCAGGGTACAATGGACCTGAACTCCCAGATCTCTCTGTACATCAAATTTCCCCAAGACCCTTCCATTGACCATATAGTCCGCTCTTGAATTTGATCTTCCAAAATGCATCACCTCGCATTTGCCTGGATTGAACTCCATCTGCCATTTCTCTGCCCAACTCTCCAATCTATCTATATTTTGCTGTATTCTCTGACAGTTCTCCTCGCTATCTGCAACTCCACCAATCTTAGTATCATCTGCAAACTTGGTAATCAGACCACCTATACCTTCCGCCAGGTCATTTATGTATATCACAAACAACAGTGGTCAGAGCACGGATCCCTGTGGAACACCACTAGTCACCCTTCTCCATTTTGAGACACTCCCTTCCACCACTACTCTCTGTCTCCTGTAGCCCAGCCAGTTCTTTAACCATCTAGCTAGTACACCCTGAACCCCATACGACTTCACTTTTTCCATCAACCTGCCATGGGACGGCAGATTTCCTTCCCTAAAGGACATTAATGAACTAGATGGGGTTTCACGATAATCGACAGTAGTCTCATGGTCATTATTTGACTTTTAGTTCCAGATATTTATTGAATTCAAATTTCCCCATTTGCCCTGTGTTAAAAATAGTCACATGTTCTCCATCTCCCATATACCGTGGGCAGCACGGTAGCATGGTGGTTAGCATAAATGCTTCACAGCTCCAGGGTCCCGGGTTCGATTCCCGGCTGGGTCACTGTCTGTGTGGAGTCTGCACGTCCTCCCCGTGTGTGCGTGGGTTTCCTCCGGGTGCTCCGGTTTCCTCCCACAGTCCAAAGATGTGCGGTTAGGTGGATTGGCCAGGCTAAATTGCCCGTAGTGTCCTAAAAAGTAAGGTTAAGGGGGATTGTTGGGTTACAGGTATAGGGTGGATACGTGGGTTTGAGTAGGGTGATCATTGCTCGGCACAACATCGAGGGCCGAAGGGCCTGTTCTGTGCTGTACTGTTCTATGTTCTACCCAGTTTGAGACCATCCTGGGTTTGACATCACTGGCAAATTGCCAATGAATGTTTCCACATACACTGACTGTTTACTCACTCCCTTCAGTGTCGGGCGACATGGTGGCACAGTGGTTAGCCCTGCTGCCCCACGGCGCTCAGGACCCGGGTTCGATCCTGGCCCCGGGTCACTGTCCGTGTGGAGTTTGCACATTCTCCCCGTGTCTGTGTGGGTCTCACCCCCACAACCCAAAGATGTGCAGGGTAGGTGGATTAGACACGCTAAATTGCCCCTTTATTGGAAAAAATAATTGGGTACTTTGAATTTATTATAAAACAAGAATGGAAGAGATGAATGATGGAGAAAATTTCTCTGACCACCAGTGTGACTGACTGCTTCCTGTAGGGTCCACAACTGAAGCTATTGGCTGCGTGGTTTCAATGTTTAATACATTAAAGGTAGAGGGCTTGATTCTCCACCGACCGACGCCGGAATTGGGAAACGCGATTGGGCGAAGAATCGGTTTTGATGCCAAAATCGTGGCCGGCACCAGTTTCACGGCAAATCACAATCCTCCGGTGCCTTGACAGCCCACACACACGTACAGCCTGGTATATCATTAGTGGGCCTGACCCGGTATTCTCTGGGACCTCCGCAATTCTTCACCTCCGCCGGGGCGAATTCCCGACGGCGAGGTTCACTTGAGACTTAAACCATGGCGAAACAGGCGTCATGGCAGCTGAGGGAGAGAGAGGGGGTAGAAAAGTGTCCAACATCACCATAGTTTGCCAACAGCTGTGCCGCTGGCCAGGAGGCTTCTGCCAGGGCCGGGGGGGGGAGGGGGGGGTGAGTCGCGGGGGTGGTCAGGAAGTGGGCTGTGGGGTCGGGGTGGACGGGGGGGGGGAGTCGTGGGTGTGGTCAGGAGGTGGGCTGTGTGTTTGGGGTGGACGGGCACCGAACACTATTGCCGCAGCCGGCAAGGCAGCCATGCAGCTGCGCACACCGCTAACAGCCCACTGTGAACTCAGGGTCATGGGTCGCATAGGTGCCCCCCGGGCACCCCCCCTCTGGGTGCCCTCTGGCCCAGATAACCCACCAGCTGTGTGGGTGCACTCCAGCACAACCAGTGCCATCCTGTTGGCTGGGATGAGTGTGTGTGGGGAGTGTAATGTGTGTGTGTGGCTGGGATGAGTGTGTGTGGGGAGTGTAATGTGTGTGTGGGGCTGGGATGAGTGTGTGTGGGGAGTGTAATGTGTGTGTGTGGCTGGGATGAGTGTGTGTGGGGAGTGTAATGTGTGTGGCTGGGATGAGTGTGTGTGGGGAGTGTAATGTGTGTGTGGGGCTGGGATGAGTGTGTGTGGGGAGTGTAATGTGTGTGTGCGGCTGGGATGAGTGTGTGTGGGGAGTGTAATGTGTGTGTGCGGCTGGGATGAGTGTGTGTGAGGAGTGTAATGTGTGTGTGCGGCTGGGATGAGTGTGTGTGGGGAGTGTAATGTGTGTGTGTGCGGCTGGGATGAGTGTGTGTGGGGAGTGTAATGTGTGTGTGCGGCTGGGATGAGTGTGTGTGGGGAGTGTAATGTGTGTGTGTGGCTGGGATGAGTGTGTGTGGGGAGTGTAATCTGTGTGTGCGGCTGGGATGAGTGTGTGTGGGGAGTGTAATGTGTGTGTGAGGCTGGGATGAGTGTGTGTGGGGAGTATAATGTGTGTGTGGGGCTGGGATGTGTGTGTGTGGGGAGTGTAATGTGTGTGTACGGCTGGGATGAGTGTGTGTGGGGAGTGTAATGTGTGTGTGCGGCTGGGATGAGTGTGTGTGGGGAGTGTAATGTGTATGTGAGGCTGGGATGAGTGTGTGTGGGGAGTGTAATGTGTGTGTGAGGCTGGGATGTGTGTGTGTGGGGAGTGTAATGTGTGTGTGGGGCTGGGATGTGTGTGTGTGGGGAGTGTAATGTGTGTGTGGCTGGGATGAGTGTGTGCGGGGAGTGTAATGTGTGTGTGAGGCTGGGGTGAGTGTGTGTGGGGAGTGTAAGGTGTGTGTGCGGCTGGGATGAGTGTGTGTGGGGAGTGTAATGTGTGTGTGGGGCTGGGATGAGTGTGTGTGGTGAGTGTAATGTGTGCGTGCGGCTGGGGTGAGTGTGTGTGGGGAGTGTAATGTGTGTGAGGGGCTGGGATGAGTGTATGTGGGGAGTGTAATGTGTGTGTGAGGCTGAGATGAGTGTGTGTGGGGAGTGTAATGTGTGTGTGCGGCTGGGATGAGTGTGTGTGGGGAGTGTAATGTGTGTGTGCGGCTGGGATGAGTGTGTGTGGAGAGTGTAATGTGTGTGTGGGGCTGGGATGAGTGTGTGTGGGGACGGTAATGTGTATGTGCCACTGCAGCTTGTTAGCCACTACTAGCCCCTCCACAGTCGCTGAATCAGTCCAGATCTGGCGCCAGTTTTGCTGTTGTGGAACTTCACGAATCCTGCCCCAGAGTCTCAGGGACAGAGAATTCTGCCAAGAGTTTTCTTTCTTGAAATTAGTAGAATCAGAAGTAACCTGATACAACCTATAAGGAGGCCATTCTGTCCATCATGCCTGTGCTGGATCTTGTATCAAAATGCCAGCTATTCAGATCTCTCACAGTTTTTCTCTTGCTTTATTGAAGATCTATTGAAGATTACCAACCTGCGTGTGAATTTCACCAAGTTACACACCCTGGGAGATAACCTGCTTGATTCACGCCACGAGATAAAGGAGAAATATTACTATGCCGTATATGAATTGGTAGTTCGAGGAAACTGTTTCTGCTATGGACATGCCAGTGAATGTGCCCCCATTGAAGGCATCCGAGGAGATATCGAAGGAATGGTACAGTGACTGCTTCACAAATATTCATCTGAGATCCTTAAAAGATTGAGACGAAAAAAACTTTCAGGTCACATATTAGCACTTGGTGAAGCAGCAGGGGTTAGATAGCACCCAGCAGGGGTCAGATAGCACCCAGCAGGGGTTAGATAGCACCCAGCAGGGGTCAGTTAGCACCCAGCAGGGGTCAGATAGCACCCAGCAGGGGTCAGATAGCACCCAGCAGGGGTCAGATAGCACCCAGCAGGGGTCAGATAGCACCCAGCAGGGGTCAGATAGCACCCAGCAGGAGTCAGATAGCACCCAGCAGGGGTCAGATAGCACCCAGCAGGGGTCAGATAGCACCCAGCAGGGGTCAGATAGCACCCAGCAGGGGTCAGATAGCACCCAGCAGGGGTCAGATAGCACCCAGCAGGGGTCAGATAGCACCCAGCAGGGGTCAGATAGCACCCAGCAGGAGTCAGATAGCACCCAGCAGGGGTCAGATAGCACCCAGCAGGGGTCAGATAGCACCCAGCAGGAGTCAGATAGCACCCAGCAGGGGTCAGATAGCACCCAGCAGGGGTCAGATAGCACCCAGCAGGGGTCAGATAGCCCCCAGCAGGGGTCAGATAGCCCCCAGCAGGGGTCAGATAGCACCCAGCAGGGGTCAGATAGTCCCCAGCAGGGGTCAGATAGCACCCAGCAGGGGTCAGATAGCCCCCAGCAGGGGTCAGATAGCACCCAGCAGGGGTCAGATAGTCCCCAGCAGGGGTCAGATAGCACCCAGCAGGGGTCAGATAGCACCCAGCAGGGGTCAGATAGCACCCAGCAGGGGTCAGATAGCCCCCAGCAGGGGTCAGATAGCACCCAGCAGGGGTCAGATAGCACCCAGCAGGGGTCAGATAGGAAGCAGGGAAGTAAATGCAGAGAATTGAGCAGCTTCCAGCAACAGTGATGTATGTTTATATATCCCCTTTTATCACAGCTAAATGTCACAAGGCACTTCACAGGAGCAATTAACAAACAGAACTTCACATTGAGCCTCGTTAGATATGTGAGGATGGAAGTTAGACCTTGGTCAGGAAGCTGGGTTTCAAGGAGCATCTTAAAGAGTGGCTGGTTTAGCACACTGGGCTAAATCACTGGCTTTGAAAGCAGACCAAGGCAGGCCAGCAGCACGGTTCAATTCCCGTTCCAGCCTCCCCAAACAGGCGGCGGAATGTGGCGACTAGGGGCTTTTCACAGTAATTGGCAGAAACTATTAAAGGCTGGGGCTTGGTTGGAAAAAGGAAAGAAATTCTAGATTTTATCACAAGGTGGTAATGTAAAAAAAATAGAGGTGATTGTGATCAAATTTGAAACTTTAAAAAGACTCAGTTAAAGTACAACGTGCGTGACATGGAGGTTACTGAAGTTATGGGGGGGGGGAGGGGGGATTCTGATCTATTTGGCTGCTTTTGGTGTAAGGAAGTACTGAGGGTTTAAATTCAGATAAATAAGATGGTTTATTGTTATTGATAAATAGCTAGGCACTAATTGTTCTGTGAATATGTATCCTGGAGTTTCATATTCACTGTCGCATTGCAGTAGTGGAGTGAGTAATGGGCAGCACGGTAGCACAGTGGTTAGCACTGTTGCTTCACAGCACCAGGGTCCCAGGTTCGATTCCCGGCTTGGGTCACTGTCTGTGCGGAGTCTGCACGTTCTCCCCTGTGTCTGCGTGGGTTCCCTCCGGGTGCTCCGGTTTCCTCCCACAAGTCCCGAAAGACGTGCTGTTAGGTGAATTGGACATTCTGAATTCTCCCTCTGTGTACCCGAACAGGCGCCGGAATGTGGTGACTAGAGGCTTTTCACAGTAACTTCATTGCAGTGTTAATGTAAGCCTACTTGTGACAATAAATTATTATAATGTATCAGTCACATGGAGACCAGCTACACACTCGATGATGCTACAGCATTTTGAGTCTCCAGTCTGATCATTTCTTAACTTATGGGAAGTATAAGATGTGAGCACCTGTTGTAAAGAGGAAGATGTTAAATGTAAATTTCTGGGCCTTGTAGGTTTGCTGTAAAATTCAGTAAGTCAGGGAGCCTGACCAGAGCATCCGATGTGCAGGCAGTTAGGTGTATCAAGTGGATGACCCTGGAATTTACACTGTATTTATTGTATGTTTGCCATAATGTGGCAGGTTCATGGTCGATGTGTCTGCAATCACAATACAAACGGGCTAAACTGTGAGAAGTGTGACAACTTCTACAACGAGCTGCCCTGGAGACCAGCCGAGGGTCGCAACAGCAACGCGTGTAAACGTAAGTTTCGGCAGATATTTCAGATCCAGGTGTTGATGGGGAATTGCGTGGGTCCGATTGAAAATATATTGGAAAACCTTTCGGATGTCCTGCATCCCAGGGCCTTAAAAGATGGGGCTGCAGAGCCAAAATTCCTTGAATTCTGGAATGGTCCCAACGGATTGGAAAATAGCAGATGTAACAGCTTTATTCAAGGGAGGAGGGAGACAGAAAGGAAACTATGGGAAACATCGGGAAACATCTGTCACAGGGAAAATGCTAGAAGCCATGATTAGGGAGGTCAAAGCAAAATACTTCGAAAATCAGCCAGTGATCCGGCAGAGTCAGTATGATTTTGTTGTCGTGGGTTTCGGCGTCTGTGTGTGCACCCCCCCCCCCCCCCCCCCCCCCCCCCCCCCCCAACATGGGGAGATCGCGACCATGTCAGGAACCATTGCGTGTGCTCGGATGAAGGAGTCCTGCACACTGCCCGGGTATTGGCCGCAGACGTGCATGATGGGCATCAGATGGTGACGTATCAGCGGCATGTTTATCAAGTGGAACCCCTTTTGGGTTGTGTAGAGAGGCCTGTCATCTGCAGGTTCTCATAGGGTGACAGGCTTCCCGATGATCCCCCTGGACCCGGGGCATCGTGGCGATGAACCCCACTGCCCGGGCACCCTGGTGGGCTAGGTACCCCTGGAAATGGATGTATTGAGCAGACCGGGAATACAGGGCCAATGTGACAGCACGGACACACCTGTGCACTGTGCTCTGTGAGATCCCGCACAGCCCCCCACTCGGGGACTAAAGGACCCCGTGGTGTAAAAGTTCAGGGTGACCGTCACCTTGATGCCTACCAGGAGCGGGTGTCCTCTCCCATTCACCCACGGTGCCAGGTGTACCATGGTCCAGTAAATATGTCGCACTGTCTCCCTGCTCAGCCGGAGTCTTCGACTTAGGCCGTGAATTCCAGATGCCCACGCTGTCTGGGTGAAAACGTTTTTCCTCATGTTCCCTGTAATCCTTCGACCTTAATCACCTTAGCTCTGTGTCCCTTGGTCACTGGCCTCAGCCAGGGGCAAAAATAGTTCCTGTCTACTCTGTCTGTGCTCCTCACAATCCTGTACATCTCGATTAGGTCACCCCTCAGCATCCTCTGTTCTAAGGAAAACAACCCCAGCCTATCCAATCTCTCTTCATAGCTGCAATTTTCGAACCCTGGCAACGTTCTTGTAAACCTCCTCTGCTCTCTCTCCAGAGCAATAACGTCCTTTCTGTGATGTGGTGACCAGAAATGCACACAACACTCCAGCTGTGGCCTATCCAGCATTTTAACCAGTTCCATCGTTACATCCCTGCTTTTGTATTCAATACCTCGCCCAATAAAGGAAATCGTTCCAGATGCCTTGTGACCACCTTGTCCACCTTCAGGCACCTGTTGCCATGCTCTCTGAGGCCTCTCACTTCCAGTACCCCTCTCAATATCTTCCCATTTGTTGAGTATTCCCTTGCTGTGTTTTCCATCCTGAAATGTATTACCTCGCACTTTTCCGTATTGAATTCCATTTTCCACTCCTCTGCCCTTAGCAGCCAAACCATTGATATCATTCTGGGGACATCTGCAAATTTCCCAATCGTGCCACCTGCTTTTGAGTCTAAATCATGAATATAAACAATAAACAGCGAGGGCCCCAACACTGGAAGCCAGTTCCCATTCACAAAAACATCCATAGAACATAGAACAGTACAGCACAGAACAGGCCCTTCGGCCCTCGATGTTGTGCCGAGCCATGATCACCCTACTTAAACCCACGTAACCCGTATACCCGTAACCCAACAATCCCCCCCATTAACCTTACACTACGGGCAATTTATCATGGCCAATCCACCTAACCTGCACATCTTTGGACTGTGGGAGGAAACCGGAGCACCCAGAGGAAACCCACGCAGACACGGGGAGAATGTGCAGACTCCACACAGACAGTGACCCAGCCGGGAATCGAACCTGGGACCCTGGAGCTGTGAAGCATTGATGCTAACCACCATGCTACCGTGAGGCCCCATCGACCATTACTCTCTGCTTCCTGTCACTCAGCCAATTTTGGATCCAACTCACCATGAAATCTTTTTCTGTGCCGATTGCCATGTGAGACCTTATCAAATGCCTAACTGAGGCATCCAGTGGCACTGCCAGGGCCATGTCACTAGGCTGGCATTGTTCCCATGATGGCGATCAGGGTTGGGGTGCCCTGTGCGGGGGTTTGGGGACCCCCTTACAGGCGAGTCGGGGCTTGTGAGCGGCGGCGTGGTGAGGGGGTCGAGAGATCGGGCGTCCCGATCTCATCCTGTCCTGAGGAGTTCCAGCGAGCGGAGCTCAGTGTAGGAAACGGGTCTAAACGCGGCCTCGGTCTCGCGCTCCCCGCTGAGACCCCTAATCTACCCGAATGGCTATTCAATAGCGAGTTACGGGACTCTGTTCCCATTCGAGTACATCACAATGATAACAGCTGAAGCAGCTACATTTATTACACTCCTTGCTCTTTCGTATCAGTGCTGTTCCTCAGATCTTTATCTTTCCTCATTTATTGCAGGTATTGGAGCAGCTGATGCTTTTCTGCTCCTGAATTCTTTGCAATCGCTGCAGATAAACATCAGTTATCTTCCACCAATCCATATTCTTTCCCTTTCTGAAGATTACTCAGCGCTATTCCCATACTATTACTCACTAATCCATTCATTCCCCCACAAACTACCTTCCAATGTCCATTCACAGATTATCATAGAATTTACAGTGCAGAAGGAGGCCATTCGGCCCATCGAGTCTGCACCGGCCCTTGGAAAGAGCACCCTACCCAAGGTCAGCACCTCCACCCCATCCCCATAACCCAGTAACCCCACCCAACACTCAGGGCAATTTTGGACACTAGGGGCAATTTATCATGGCCAATCCACCTAACCCGCACATCTTTGGACTGTGGGAGGAAACCGGAGTACCCGGAGAAAACCCACGCACACACGGGGAGGATGTGCAGACTCCGCACAGACAGTGACCCAGCCCGGAATCGAACCTGGGACCCTGGAGCTGTGAAGCAACAGTGCTAACCACTCTGCTACCGTGCTGCGTGCGCTCTCTGGTGAACCATTTCAAAATGGTATGGTTTTTGATAAACCACATTATTATCTTACTTGAGATCAAAGGTAGTGCTTCACATAATTAAAACTGCACCCTAAGATCACACAGACCAATCACTCCAGAGATTCTGCTATGTTTGCTGCAAATCCCTCATTAATCCTTTCTGACAGCCACTGAAAATGAATGAAAATCGCTGATTGTCACAAGTAGGCTTCAATGAAGTTACTGTGAAAAGCCCCTAGTCGCCACATTCCGGCACCTGTTCGGGGAGGCTGGTACGGGAATTGAACCGTGCTGCTGGCCTGCTTGGTCTGCTTTAAAAGCCAACGATTTAGCCCTGTGCTAAACCAGCCCCAAACTGGCATTCACCAAGATCAGGAGTTACTTGATGTGAGCAAATATAACTCCTGCAAAGTTGACACTCCCGCTGCCCCCCCCCCCCCACCTTCTATTGTAACTGACCCCTGTCCAGGCCTGTTACTTTTTACCAGACCTGGGGTGGTGGGAGTAGGGGGGGAGGTTAAAATCAGGAAACCATCAAGTTATTAAGGTTGCCCCATTGTGGAAATGTTCTTTTCCTACACAGCTTAAGTAGGGTGCTCTTTCAGTGGGTTGGTACAGACTCGATGGGCCAAATGGCCTCCTTCTGCTCTGTAAATTCAATGAAGATTTGACATGGGACTGTCCCTTTAAGAAATGTTTTTGTCCTATCACATGGCTTTAGTGATGTAATTTGTGTGGGTGGAACTGGGCTGTGGCTCTGTGAGTTTTTACTTTCGCTTTGCGTTTTGGACTGGTTTGAACTGCACAGGTTGAAAGAAGTGTCTCGCTATCTTCATTTTAAAAGCAGTTTCCCGACTGCTTGAGAACCTAAAAGAGATAATTGCTTTCTGGGAGGAAGTCAAACCTGCTGTTTGAAAAGGGGAACAGAGTGTCAATAACAAGTCTTATACCAGTGAGAGTGCCGTGTGCTGGGCCACGCCTTTGAAAAGGGGTTTCTGGTTTTACTTGGATTTTGTTATTGAATTGGAACAGTTAAGGGGGAATTCATTAAGGGTTATGCACAGATCACTGTAGCTGTGTGGGGTCTTTATGTTTGTAATTGATAAAAGTTATTGCTGTGTGTTTATACAAATGTTAACTAAATTCTTAGAATAAAGCTTGTTTTTTTGATTAAAAGCGCCTAAGAAGTCTGTTGAATAACAGCTGAAAGGCCAGCTCTTCTCATCCTAGCCAAATTCAACAGACAGTTATAGGTCAGGTGAACTCCATAATATACTTTGGAGTTTTTTTAAACCCTGGCCCATAACAGATTAAAGTCCGTTTTTTTAACAAATGTATACAGGGCCCGTAAAGGGTTTTTCAGAGTTCTGAGATATGTAATGAGGTGCAATTTCCTAATCTTTAGCAAACCTTCTTTATTTACAGGGTGTAGTTGTAACAATCACTCTGGGAGATGTCACTTCGATATGGCTGTGTACTTAGCCACGGGAAACGTGAGTGGAGGTGTCTGCGATGACTGTCACCACAACACGATGGGCAGGAACTGCGAGATGTGCAAACCCTTTTATTACCAGGACCCATCCAGAGACATTCGGGACCCCCGAGTCTGTGTTTGTGAGTATTGAAGGGGCTTAACAGTGGAGAAAGGGAAGAATGTCACCGAGATCTGACAGGTTTAAATCAGGCACGGAGGAATATTGCAGCTTCAAGGGTCAAAGTGAGCAATGATCCACCAGTTGCTTTTATTTTAACATTCAGACTTCATAGTCACTGACTCAAGTCAGAACCTGGCAGGGAGGCAGTGGGGCTGATTACTGGCAGCAGGGAATCCAACAGTTATTGGCAGGTGGGAAGCTATGGACAGAATCTATCGCAATGGCAGAATGAACTCCTCTTATCCCAACAATGGGAATCAGGGGGGAAACTCTCCGCTGGTTGGAGTCATACCCGGAAGATGGATGTGATGGTTGGAGGTCAATCATCTCAGCTCCAGGATATCACTGCAGGGGTTCCTCAGGGAAGTGCCCTAGGCCCAACCATCTTCAGCTGCTTCATCAATGATCTGCCTTCCAGCACAAGATCAGAAGTGGGGATGTTTGCTGATGACTGCACAATGTTCAGCACCATTTGCGACTCCTCAGACACTAAAGCAGTCCATGTCTAAATGCAGCAAGACCTGGACAATATCCAGGCTTGGGTCTGACAAGTGGCAAGTTACATTCACATCGCAAAAGTACCAGGCAATCACCATCTCTTAACGAGAGAGGATCTAACCACTGCTCCTTGACATTCAATGGCATTACCATCGCTGAATCCCTCACAATTAACATCCTGGGGGTTACCATTGATCAGAAACTCAACTGGACCCAGCCACATTAATACTGTGGCTACCAGGGCAGGTCAGAGGTTGGGAATAACTGCCAAGATATTAACAGCAAGTAACTAACCTCTGACCCCCAGAAAGTCACCATCTACAAGGCACAAGTCAGGAGTGAGATGGAATACTCTCCACTTGCCTGGATGAGCGCGGCTCCAACAACACTCAAGAAGCTCAACACCATCCAGGACAAAGCAGCCCCGCTTGATTGGCTCCATCCACTACCTTAAACACCAGCACGCACAGTGAGAGCAGAGCGAACCATCTACATGATGGTTTTGGGAGTCAGGATATGAGTTACCCACCGCAGGATTCCCAGCCTTGACCTGCTTTTGTAGCCACTGTATTAATGTGGCGAGTCCAGTTCCGTTTGTGGTCAATGGTAACCGTGCGTGCCCCCCCCCCAACTGCTTCACTGGGCAAGGAATTCCATAGATTCACAACCCTTTGGGTGAAGAAGTTCCTCCTAAACTCAGTCCTAAATCTACTTCCCCTTATTTTGAGGCTATGCCCCCTAGTTCTGCTGTCACCCGCCAGTGGAAACAACCTGCCCGCATCTATCCTATCTATTCCCTTCATAATTTTAAATGTTTCTATAAGATCCCCCCTCATCCTTCTAAATTCCAACGAGTACAGTCCCAGTCTACTCAACCTCTCCTCATAATCCAACCCCTTCAGCTCTGGGATTAACCTAGTGAATCTCCTCTGCACACCCTCCAGTGCCAGTACGTCCTTTCTCAAGTAAGGAGACCAAAACTGAACACAATACTCCAGGTGTGGCCGCACTAACACCTTATACAATTGCAACATAACCTCCCTAGTCTTAAACTCCATCCCTCTAGCAATGAAGGACAAAATTCCATTTGCCTTCTTAATCACCTGTTGCACTTGTAAACCAACCTTCTGTGACTCATGCACTAGCACACCCAAGTCTCTCTGAACAGCGGCATGCTTTAATATTTTATCGTTTAAATAATAATCCCGTTTGCTGTTATTCCTACCAAAATGGATAACCTCACATTTGTCAACATTGTATTCCATCTGCCAGACCCGAGCCCATTCACTTAACCTATCCAAATCCCTCTGCAGACTTCCAGTATCCTCTGCACTTTTCGCTTTACCACTCATCTTAGTGTCATCTGCAAACTTGGACACATTGCCCTTGGTCCCCAACTCCAAATCATCAATGTAAATTGTGAACAATTGTGGGCCCAACACAGATCCCTGAGGGACACCACTAGCCACTGACTGCCAACCAGAGAAACACCCATTTATCCCAACTCTTTGCTTTCTATTAATTAACCAATCCTCTATCCATGCTACTACTTTACCCTTAATGCCATGCATCTTTATCTTATGCAGCAACCTTTTGTGTGGCACCTTGTCAAAGGCTTTCTGGAAATCCAGATATACCACATCCATCGGCTCCCCGTTATCTACTGCACTGGTAATGTCCTCAAAAAATTCCACTAAATTAGTTAGGCATGACCTGCCTTTTACGAACCCATGCTGCGTCTGCCCAATGGGACAATTTCTATCCAGATGCCTCGCAATTTCTTCCTTGATGATAGATTCCAGCATCTTCCCTACTACCGAAGTTAAGCTCACTGGCCTACTACATCTACCAGCCTGAATGACAAGGGCAGCAGGTACCACCTGCAAATTCCTCATTGTGTACAATCCTGATTTGTGGCTCAGTGGTATTTTCGCTGGACTAGTACAGCCACCTGGCTAATGCTCTGGGGCCCTGGGTTCAAATCCCACCAGGCCAGCAGGTGGAATTTGAATTCAGTTAAAAATCTAGAATTAAAAGGAACCATTGTCGATTGTTGTCAAAACCCATCTGGGTCACTAATGTCCTTTAGAGAATTAAATCTGTTCTCATTACCCGATCTGGTCTACATGTGACTCCAGACCCACAGCAATGTGGTTGACTCTTAACTGGCCCCTGAAATGACCCAGCGAGCCTCTCAGTTCCAGGGCAATTAGGGACGGGTAACAAATGCTGACCGAGCCAGTCACACCCCACCACCCCTGAGGTAGTTTAAAAAATAAACTAATCAAGTTATAGGGCCAACCAGTTTTGGAAGAAAGTGATCAGAGACAGGTTCTATCGGCAATTTAAAAAATGTATATTGGCATTTCTGGGGGTGTTCTGGAGATGGAGAGAAGGTGACAGGAATAATGAGTGTGACACCGAGCCCAGCTGCAGATTACAGACTGCAAGAGGAATGGGAGACTGAGGGAGCTGACGCCGTCCACAGAACGGGTTAGTAGGAGGAGATGGTGAGAATGTGTCCGGGTTGTAACACAGCGAGGATGTCAGGATGGACAGGAGAAAAACAAACAACTGGAAAGCTGGAGAAACAAGAGAAGAACATTTATTTGGGAGCTGGGAACATCATTGCAGCAGATAAACGATGAAGGGGATGATCAGGAGGGCAGTAGAGAGGGAAAACATTGGAGAGGATAGAATGAGAGAGGGAAATTTTCTGCTTCCTGATGGGAGACTCCAGGTCGTCCAGCTGGCTGGATGAGATAGTTTCCTCGGGAAAGGTTAAAATCCTTCCAAAGTGAAGTTGTCCAATCTCCTGTTGATGAACTAAGTGAGTGAATGAAAAACACATCCTTAGCCGGTCCAACCTTCACAGCTGCCAGTCACATTTTCCAATAACAAGCAAGAAAAACTATTTTTGTGATCATTGGGTAATTATCCTCCATTATCAGCCAACGAAAAGTGGCCCTAACATTTGTGGCCAACTGCTGAGGGAATAGTCCTGGGAGATTGGGTGGAATGGAGGGTTAGTAATAACTTCCACCTCTTGGGACTGTGTTCATGAACATCTCTGAATAATGGTTTGGAAATTGCTGTTAGTGTAAAGTCTCAGGCAAGCGACCAGTTGGAAGCAAAGTCTGTTGAAAAATTTGGTTTGATTCAGGTTAATATCCACTCCCCCTACTCCCCAAAGGGTCTCCCCCACCCAGCCCACACCTGGCCGGGGTATTTATATCCCAGCAGTCCCGCCCCCTCATCTGGAGAGGTGGTGACAGAGTGGTATTCTCACTGGACTAGTAAACCAGAGACCCAGGGTAATGCTCTGGCGATCCAGGTTCAAATCCTGCCACTGCAGATGGTGAAATTTGTATTCAATTTTTTTAAAATCTGGAATTAAAAGTCTAAGGACGACCATGAAACCATTGCTGATTGTTGTAAAAACCCATCTGGTTCACTAATGTCCTTGAGGGAAGGAAATCTGCCGTCCTTACCCGGTCTGGCCTACATGTGACTCCAGACCCACAGCAATGTGGGTGACTCTTAATTGTCCCCCTCAAGGGCAATTAGGGATGGGCAATAAATACTGGCACAGCCAGCGACACCCACATCCTGTGAACGAATTTTTAAAAATGGTATTGCAGATTCTTGAACCTCCTGTCGGGTTAAAGCAGCCAGTTAACTGGCAGCAGTCTCTACACTAAAGGGAATCATTGAAGTCACTGGCGACGAGAAGATTTATATTTTCATGTGTGTGCTTTCGCCTCTAAATATAGCTGCACTCTTTGATAGGAATGGGAGGAGGCCATTTAGCCCCTCAAGCCTGTTGTACCATTTGATGATACCATGGATGCTCTGTGGCCAGGATCCTTCTACTTGTGTTTTCCCAAATTCCTTCTCCGTTCAGAATATGCTGAGCTCAGGTAGAATTCTGACAACTGACTCTCTTCAGATTTATCCTCACCTCAGAGGACAATACAGAACACGAGGAAGTCACCCCCCCCCCCCCCCCCCCCTGTATCTTGGCCCCCTTTCAATTTCCTTCTGAAAATTACCATTGAATCTGCTTCCACTGTCAGTGCATTCCAGACCATTCCAGCTCACTGCTTAAAAGGTTGGGTGTAGCGTTGGAGAAGGATTCATAGGCTGAGAAAAGTCTGTCAAGAAAACTCCTTCACTCGCAGAGAGAGCCAGTAACACGGAGACTCGGGTTGAGGGCGCAGCATCATTCTGTCCAACTCCTAGACTGTAACTCCCATAGTTTCTGACTTGCTGATTGGACGTTAAATTTCCACAAAGGCAAATAGTTTGTCCAATGACCCACCAGGAGCTAATGAAACATGGCGCCTTCCCGCTGTGTGTCAATCACCTCAGGACTGGAGTTGGCCACTGCAAAGCCCTCTGCAGAATTGGGAATACAGACTGGGACTTCAGAGCCAACCCGAATAACGGATGGTCTAGAATGCTCTCTGCTGCCAAATCCGTGCAGCCCTGAAGACCTGAAGGTTTCAACTCTTGGGCCTGAGCTCCGTGGAACAGTGGCAAGGCAAAGTGTGGCAATACCACAAGGAGAAAACTGCTTCAAACAATTCTCCTTATCTCCCTCCTGATTGTTTTGCCATTCCCCTGATCACCAACCCTCCGGCCACTGGGAGGGGCTTCTCACTGTTTGTCAAAACATTTTCATGAATATCTCCGTTAAAGCACGGTAGCATGGTGGTTAGCATTAAATGCTTCACAGCTCCAGGGTCCCAGGTTCGATTCCCGGCTGGGTCACTGTCTGTGCGGAGTCTGCACGTCCTCCCCCTGTGTACGTGGGTTTCCTCCGGGTGCTCCGGTTTCCTCCCACAGTCCAAAGATGTGCGGGTTAGGTGGATTGGCCGTGGTAAATTGCCCGTAGTGTCCTAAAAAGTAAGGTTAAGGGGGGGTTGTTGGGTTACGGGTATAGGGTGGATACGTGGGTTTTGAGTAGGGTGATCATTGCTCGGCACAATATTGAGGGCCGAAGGGCCTGTTCTGTTCTATGTTCTAAATCTCCCCTTAACTTTTTCTGCACTAAGGTGATTAGAATCCCTACAGTGCAGAAGGAGGCCAATCGGCCCATCGAATCTGCACCAACCCTCTGAAAGAGTACTCTGCGTGGGCCCACTCCCCATTCCCCCATAACCCCACCTAACCGTCACCTTCCTGGACACTAAGGGGCAATTTAACATGGTCAATCTATGGGAGGAAACCAGAGCACCCGGAGGAAACCCACCCAGACACGGAGAGAAAGTATAAACTCCGCACAGGCAGTGACCCAAGACGGGAGTTGAACCTGGGACCCTGGAGCTGTGAAGCAGCAGTGCTACCCACTGTGCAACCGTGCTGCCCCAGCTTCTCCAGTCTTTCCATAAAACAAGTTGCTGATCGCTGGGACCATTCAGACAACCCTTCTCCATATCCTCTCCAAGGATGGATTAGCAAATATCAAAGGTGTTAGAACCGTATTCAGGCCTCTGAGAATAGGGCTAAGTGCATTCTATTAATATTTGTGATGAAAATAAGAACAAATGCAAACCAAATGGTTATTATTTGGAGTTGGGGGTTCGGGGGGTTGGGAGATAAGATGGATTAAATCCACTTCTCCAATCTTATGGCATTGTGCTGCGGTTCAGAATGTTTTTCGACCACATGAGATTGTGGGGCAGTTTGAGAATTTGAAATCAGCTTAAAGAATTTGTGAACATAAAGCTGGCCGCAGGGAAAGTATCTTTGAAGCTGTTGGGTTGTTGCAAAACCCCAACCTGTTCACTTTGAGAAAGCAGCTCTGATTTCCTTGCCCGGTCTGGACCCTGTGTGTGACTCCAGTTCCACACAATATGGTTAACCCTTGGAAATGGCCCGTTTGCTTCAAAACCACTGCTGGTGATTCAAGGAGAATCATTATGTGTTCATGGGAACAAAAGGTTGAATAATAAATAGCGGCATTCCAGAATAAGTGGAAAATTCACAGCTGAGTGATTAGCCTCTGTGCTTTCAGCTTTCCGAGAGGGATCTGCTATCGGTGCTGGGCCCAGGAGTGGAGTCGAATCATTTCACCCAAGACGGTGTAGCGTTGGAGAAGGACCTGTCTCTTCTCATGAATGTTTTGGTTTTCCGGTATTCTGTAGGGGGAATGGGCAGCAGGGGGTTTGAATTTGCCAACACAGTTCTGAAGTTGAGGTTTGAAATGGAGGTAGAAATGTTGATGATGTCTTTGTCCTGCAGCGTGCGACTGTGATCCTGATGGCTCGCTGAATGGTGGCTCCTGCGACAGTCGAGATGACCCGAACCTAGGAATGATCGCTGGGCAGTGTCGCTGCAAGGACCACGTGGAGGGGCCTCGATGTGACAAGTGTAAAGCTGGCTACTTTGGGCTGAGTGCTGAGACCCTACAGGGCTGTCAACGTGAGTCCCTTCAACTAACTTCACTCTGTCCCAGGGCGAATCGTCAAACCTGTTCCATCGTAACTGAATCAGATATAAGCCATTGCCTGATCCCAGAGTTATAGCTTGCATTCCTCTAGCAACTTCCACATCCTCAGGCCATCACAAGGCATCAGCCAATGGAATATTTTTAAAGCATAATTGTTGGTGTAAGGTAGGGAATGTGATAGATAATTTACACGGCAGTGGGGTAAATGGCCATCTGTTTTTATGGGGTATTAGTTGATGGATCTGAATTGTGGGTTGATACCCACAGCGACACTTTGTTTAATACAGCCCCACATTCTGAAAAATGGTCTGCTACAAAACGTGTTGAATGAGAATCACTTCGTAATAAAAAACGACCTAGATTCTGCCTCCGACCTAACTGGCCTAAAAATCTTCTGACTAATTTGTTACTAACTAATGAATCAATCATCTTTATTATTGTCACAAGTAGGCTTATATTAACATTCAATGAAGTTACTGTGAAAAGCCCCAAGTCGCCACATTCCGGCGAGACAGCGAGTGAGGCAGCGAGTGAGGCAGCGAGTGAGGCAGCGAGTGAGGCAGAGGGTGAGGCAGAGGGTGAGGCAGAGGGTGAGGCAGCGAGTGAGGCAGCGAGTGAGGCAGAGGGTGAGGCAGCGAGTGAGGCAGCGAGTGAGGCAGAGGGTGAGGCAGCGAGTGAGGCAGCGAGTGAGGCAGTGAGTGAGGCAGAGGGTGAGGCAGCGAGTGAGGCAGAGGGTGAGGCAGCGAGTGAGGCAGTGAGTGAGGCAGCGAGTGAGGCAGAGGGTGAGGCAGCGAGTGAGGCAGAGGGTGAGGCAGCGAGTGAGGCAGTGAGTGAGGCAGAGGGTGAAGCAGTGAGTGAGGCAGCGAGTGAGGCAGCGAGTGAGGCAGCGAGTGAGGCAGTGAGTGAGGCAGCGAGTGAGGCAGAGGGTGAGGCAGCGAGTGAGGCAGCGAGTGAGGCAGCGAGTGAGGCAGAGGGTGAGGCAGAGGGTGAGGCAGAGGGTGAGGCAGCGAGTGAGGCAGCGAGTGAGGCAGAGGGTGAGGCAGCGAGTGAGGCAGCGATAGAGGCAGAGGGTGAGGCAGAGGGTGAGGCAGCGAGTGAGGCAGCGAGTGAGGCAGCGAGTGAGGCAGTGAGTGAGGCAGCGAGTGAGGCAGAGGGTGAGGCAGAGGGTGAGGCAGAGGGTGAGGCAGCGAGTGAGGCAGAGGGTGAGGCAGCGAGTGAGGCAGAGGGTGAGGCAGAGGGTGAGGCAGCGAGTGAGGCAGCGAGTGAGGCAGCGAGTGAGGCAGCGAGTGAGGCAGCGAGTGAGGCAGAGGGTGAGGCAGTGAGTGAGGCAGCGAGTGAG